>NW_023596297.1:31039048-31261398 GCF_011947565.3 Pollicipes pollicipes | reverse complement strand
GCGACGCGTTGTTGCGGGCGTTTTATTCAGGTAGTTAAGGTTAATTGTTAAAATTGTGTGGGTGCGTCGCGCATGATGCAAAGAGCAGCAATGGTGTTTGGTGAAGATGAGTGGGTTAGCAGTAAAGTGCGCACTGCATGCACCGCCCGGATCTGTTTGCCAAGAACGCTATGAATTGCATAAGAAACTGCCTGTGAAATGAAGTTGAAATTTATATTTTTGATTTCAGCATATCACTTTAAAGATTTGTAAAAACGCCCTTTAAGCATGCAAAGTTGATCGCTTGGCTTCTCATGTTATCACCGCCAGTCTTAGCGAGGTCTCACAATAGCATGGTAAAACGTCATACCCAACGGAACAAGTGCCAGATACAGGAAGTTAAGGAGAGAAATCATGCTGTGCAGTTTCCACGACGGGGACAGAACAGAAGAACATAGGACAGAGGACATAGGACAGAACAGAGGACAAGATAGATGTCATAACGGAGGACAGCACAGAAGACAGGGCAGATAATTCGATCGAAACAGACCACGGTGGAATATGGCCTTAGCAATCGGTGTGTTCAAACCCCCAATAAACAATAAAAGGAACAGACCAAAGAGTTGCCCAGAGAACTGCACAGAATTTCAACAGAGGACAGCGAAGATGACTGGGACAAAAAGAAAGTGGAGGTGAGGGCAGGCTGGAAAGGGGTAGGATGAAACGTGCGGGACGTGAGGCAAAGCAGTACCCATGATGGCCAGGGCTGAGCAGAGGACAGGGGATCGGCGAAAACACTGGGATGATCCTGCCTTAGCTAAAAAGCGGTCCTGTCCTGCATTGCTTGGATCTGATCTCTTGCCTTGTCCCGCCTCGTCGCGCCCCGCCTCGTCCCGTCCGGTCCCGCCCCCTCCCGTCCCGTGCCGTTTCGTCTTATCTCGTTTCGTCTCTTCTCGTTTCGTCTCATCTCGTCTCGTTTCGTCTCACCTCGCCTCGTCTCGTCCCGTTTCGTCTCCGTTTCCGTCTCCGTTTCCGTCTCTGTCTCCGTCTCCGTCTCCGTCTCCGGCTTGTCTCCGTCTCGTCGCGTCTCGCCTCGTCCCGTCTCCGTCTCACCTCGTCTCGTCCCGTCTCCGTCCCCGTCTCGTCTCGTTTCGTTTTGTCTCACCGCGTCTCGCCCCATTTCGTATCGGTCTCGTCTCGTCTCGTCTCGTCTCGTTTCGCACCGTGCGCACCGATGCTCTTCAGCAAGGGTGGAGCTCACAGAGTTCAGAGGGCACCTGGGCCGACGGTCGAACTCACACTGCGGATTGGAGCGGAGCAGTGCTCGTATTTCAAGACCTCAAAGAGAGAGGCTATGGAGCGGCCCTCTCTTGCCTGATCTGGGCATCTGAGACCACCAAGCTCTGCGGTATGCTTACGCATGGCGTGAGACGAAACTGAGGACAATTTCCGTTCCTGACAAACGAAAATGTAAATCAATGGGCAAATATTAGAGCAAAATTATTGGTTGATAATTTCATTTGGGCAAAAAGCGTCCTTTATTTGGCTTCCTGGCAAAGAAGGTAGATGTCTTTACTATAGGGGAACAAAATCTAGCGGAAGCTACTTGCTAGGCTAGCAGTGTTCGAAGTTAGACAATACGCTTATCTGCAAACGAAAAGGTTACCTCGGTCAATCGGCAGCCAGCGGGCTAGCGGAACTATTCTCACCACTCCAAATGCATTACTGCATATACGTGGGCATATATATATATATATATATATATATATACATATATATATATATACACATATATATATACATATATATATACACATGTATATATATATACATATATATATATATATATATATATATATATATATATATATATATATATATATATATATATATATATATATATATGCGCTTTCGCTGTATATTCACGATCAATCCTTTAAGTACCCAGCGGATATGATAATCACTCAGACGTCGTTAAGTCCCTTAGCGATCGCCAGTACCGCATGTTTATGCGTGCGAGGTCTTGATTGTGAAATGCAAGTGAAAAAGTACCGAGTGCTCGGTGTCACTGTTTATCCACGAATATATTTTAATTTCAGGGCGCAAATTAGTCTTTAAGACAGTGTCGCAGCACCATCAATGTAGCAGCTGTTGTCTTAAACCATGTTCTGTTTCAATCTGCCTTCACAGAAAGGCAATGGTGCTTCAACCTCTGTGGCACGAGCATTGCATAGGTTCACTCTGTCGACGCCTCTCAGCATTCAGAGAGATCGCCTGCCAGCAATGGTGGCCCAGCTAATATCACACAGCCCTTCACGACATGTTGATTCCAGGGAACAGCTCCGGCTCCAGTTAACCTCTACACATTAGTCCTTCTGCGCCACAAGCGGCATACCGACTATTATAATTTTTCTGCGTTTTGTTTTGTTTGACTTTCACAAAAGCAAACAAAAGAATACACTCGGAACATAAAATGTATCATGAGGAGTACCACCCGTGTTTTCATCAAGCAAGCGCGATACGCACAGGAGCCATTGCCAATATTTTGGCTGGACGGCAGCATTTGGCTTCACTTTTGCCGAGACCTGTACGTTCGTCAACGCAAACGAATATTGAACCTCGCGGTCAGGACTGTTCAAAGCGACAGCTCCGTCGACGTTGGGGTGTTCCACACCGTCTCGCGCTCTCCCGCCATCCATACGGTCCATAGCCCTGCCGGTGTCGGGGGGTCCCCCGCCGCCTCGCGCTCTCCCGCCCTCGATGCGGTCCATATCCCTGCTGGTGTTGGAAGGGGGTGGGGGGGGGGGGAGGTCCCCCGCCGCCTCGCGCCCTCTCACCCTCGATGCGGTCCATGGCCCTGCCGGTGTCGGGCGTCCCCCGCCGCCTCGCGCACTCCCGCCCTCGGTGCGGTCCACAGTTCCGCCTCGCGGGGCCGTCAGCGGCTGAGCCGATCGACCGACAGGGCCGGGACCCGCAGAGGGCCTGTCGAGAGAGCGGTGCCACCGCCCCGGACACCTCCTCGAGCGACAGGGCCGGGACCCGCAGAGGGCCTGTCGAGAGAACCGCGCCGCCGCCCCGGTCACCGCCTCGAGCGACAGGCGCGGCGCTCCGCCCGCGGCGCGGGGCCTAGAGCGGCGCCGGCTGTGACCCGACTGGCGATGGTCCGTCGGCCGGCCGTTGAAGCGGTCCGGCGACGGCTCAGACGTGACTGGCATGTCGAACCGAGAATCAGGCGGCCGCAACAGCTGGCTATCGCCCCGGGCACGCTGGCGGAGGCGGCGCCGGCGCTCGGGCCGGCCGCCCTCAGGCGCTCGGCGCCGGCGGAGTGGCCTGGGGACGGGCAGGGCAGGACGTGTGCAGGATGGAGCGCGGGCTTGAGGTGCAGCTTTTCGGACGAACTGACCAGCACGTTTGATCGGCACGTGTAATAAGATGTCTTTAAGACTCATGGAGAGCCTTTCGTCGCTCCTGTGTTGACTAACATCATGTCTTAGCAACGGAACGCACCGAGTTAAAGTGGGAGACACATTTTCTAAGACAAAGACGATCAATGGCGGTTGCCCATAAGGGTCCGTGCTGGGCTCGCTCCTTGACCTCATGTTCAAGGACTTTCACGTAAAACCACGCACAACGCTCTTCTTTTCATCGATGACACTTTGGTACACGCGACTCATGTCCCAGACAACATAAAGTCCATACAAATATCACTGCAACGACCCCTCGGCGATTTTTTTCTGTGGGAGGAGAGGGCTGTCACGTCACGTCACGTCACGTCACGCAGGCAAAACAATGCAGCAAACGTTCACGAAATGAACCATGCTGAACACAGCTTTATCTTCGTTTTGGAGGCAAACCTATCCTTATTAAAGGTAGCCACAAGCATTTGGAGATAGCGCTCTCACGACCACGTTAATGAAGTGACGGGAAATGCGACTCGAACAATCAGCCACATCTATATAGCACGCTGCACTACCAGGCCCGTTCTAGCTAAACTTACACCATATGCATCCAACCCCACTTTGAATGTTGCGACATAGTGTGCGACGAACATATCGCTATGATTGAGTCACTTGGACTTCAGAGACTTCGAAATGGGGCTGCCAGACCAGTGACAGGAGCACATTTCAGAAAGCCGACTGACACACGCAGACGGGGCCTTTGGTGGGACTCGCTCGACGCAAGACGTACTACACGCAAACTAACCCTGTATTTCAAGCTCCGAGACTGAAAGACACACCTTTTCAATCAGATTACCTCCGTGGTCCCTGCCACACGACAACGCGACACAGGTATCAACTTGCGCAATGCAAACACCTGATCACATGCATATAAAGAGGATGTTCCACGTCTGAAGACAAAGCAAGCATCGGATATGACAAAATAAGCTCACTTACCTATTATGCTTCAGAGTGGAAAAGGCTGCTCTAAATACCACAATTTCTCCATTTTGTAAATGCGCTGTTCAGTACGTTATTGTTTGACAGCGTCATCGGGCCTTGCATAGCGTTGTCTAAGAGCCAATTGATGGCCGTTATATCTGGAAATCGTGCTCACGAATGACAGGTATGAAGGACTCGACAGCTATATTTTTCTTGGCCTTGATCGCCGCATGGCTAATGGAATGGCAGTATCGGAATGACGTTGTTATGGTATCATGGATGCCTGGGCGACCTTGAAATATCCTCCCTGAAATAATCTGTACATCTTCATAGGTCTGTACCTCAGAAACCAGAGGAGTTTAAATCTTGAGAAAGGCATGGCTGTGAATCACACCGAATGATCTTCAAGATGGCTTTTTCAATTTAAAACCCCACACAAATGTGGAAACACTCATTTAACGGTCTCACCCCATTTAAACGCTTTTTAATACCAGCTAAAACCGAACTTTGGAGTCAGTTCCCTCCTACATATATGATCAATGGCCCCACCGCCAAAATTAAAGCGTGCTTATTCCCAGTGGTTTAGAGTTGTAGCTCCACCACAACGCTATTGCTTAGGCAAAAAGAGCAAATACCACTTTCCTAACCACACTTCGCTTTGGCATATCCTCCTCAAACGCCCATAGATATCAGATTAAATAAATGGCGATCCATCTGACTCGTATGGCTTTCGCTCTGAAAAATTTACTCACTTTACATCATACTGTGCACTGTATCGTGTCGCTAGGCAACACCTTTTTGAAATCGGTTTAAAAACGCTACATTGCACTTTTGCGTCACTCCCTCACGCGAGAAACTCAACATACTACTACAACTAGCCAGTCTGAGTGGCGGTGAGGGGTTGTGCAGTATTCATGACTTTCCAAATTGCTATATTTATGGTACAATTTTATGGTGCAAATTTTTTTTACTGACCTCAGGACGGCTTCGAGATACATAGGGCCTACATGGTCGCGCGGGAACCCCGCTAAGGGAAACGGCACTCAAAAATAGATATGGGCCACACTCGGGGTGGCGGTCAGACGGCCTTCACGTGATTACACACGCAGAGCCTTGTAATAAACGAATTCACTTTTGTACGGATCTACAGCAAAATTCTTAATGTGCATATTTGCTATGAAAAGTAGAATACCTGCCGTTCAAATCAACTCTTTTTCGTGGCACGTTATGCTTGTTTTACGCAGATGATCAAGGTGCTTGTACACTGTGCTGAATGGTGAATTGCATTTAGTGAGTTTCACTTTGCGGACCTATTTGAATCAAAATGTCTTGATCGATATCTTACATTATGAATGGGAAACTCTATCGATTGATATCTAATAACTCGAGACCTGTTTGGGGTAGACCCCCGAGACTTCATATGTCCTGAACCAGCGTGCCAGCGTGACGAGAGAAATATCTATGTAACACTTCAGTCCAGATCGGGACCCAGAGCGTGGTGCGGCACGAGCAAATCTGACACATGGGGTTAGCATTGGCAATGCTTGGTTAGGTCCCATTTAAACTTATTAATGCAGAAAAGAATGTAGGCTGCCGCGTGCTAATCGATTACATATCTACCAGTTGCCAGGAGACGAATAGAGTGAATACCAGAATATAACAAGCAGAACTCACGAAAACAACTTGAATGATGGATCTAAGCGGACGTACCTACGCGAGTGTTCATCAGTGGTGTTACATAAATCACAGCGTGACGAGTGGTAAGTAATCTAATCAGTGATCTAAAGGCTCACCGAGGTGCGACATTAATCAGAGGGAGCACTGTTAGCGTGCGAGTGTTGAGCGGCTGCAACGCGCTGTCGCCCAGTATTTGCCTCGTTAACACTTAGTCAATTCTAAACCAGGCCAGACTTTCACTGAGTAGTAAGCATGCCACATTCACTATTTCTGAGCCAAACATCAACTACATTCATCACTTCTAACCAAGATGCGGCTTGACTGGACGGCACACACGTTACATTCACCATTTCACACGACTGATGCGATAAAACAGGCCAGATGGGGTCAGACAGGGTCAGATGGGACTGGGTCCTGAATGCTTGGTGGCCTTCGAAATACTGCATATTGTGAGATCAGGTAAGACGCCCCGAACGCATGTCGAGTACAAATGTCAGTGACTTATACAGGTCGAACGAACAGGCTTGACCAGACTCGCTGTCTCAAGGGCATGTGTTCAAATGCTTGTCAGGTTTCCTTTTCACAATTAGCAACATACAAAATCTATTCTTACCTCATTGTATACACCGAGTTCACATGCCCCAACATCGATTTTAAGTGGGTTCACCCACAATAAAAAGCAGGGTTTTTGGGTAGTTCCCAAAAGCCCGTTTGTTTACAAAACATGGGATATTATATTTGGTTCATATATTTATCAATTTTTTAAATTTCCGAGCGTTTGCACGGGTATATTTTTGTTGTAAGCGTCGTTCCTTCGCGGTTGACGAACAAAGCAGAGGTGCAGCTTCTAACCAGTTGGGCGCGTTGGAAAAGTTGCCCAATTACGGGATGAATCGCGCTTTTTTCGGTGCATTTTTGGAATGACTGTAAGCATGCTTTCTTTCTCAGACCCCCTACCGCAATATTTCTTGCAAAACTACACCTTTGAGTAATGATGTGACTCAAATGGAAGATGCAAGCTGGTTGATATCGCAGTTTTAGGGTGAATCGTCGCCCGTTGGCATGCACTCACCTAGAAAATGTTAGCATGCATGTTTTACAACTTCCCGTTACTTTTTGCTCAATACTGCATAATAGTACTAAGCAGAGCTAAATCCGTCAAAACTGTTCCCGACCGGGGCGCTGAGAATACAAAAATTCCAGGTAATTGACGTTTCCACAAATTCGGCAGAGGGGCGAAACCGCGGGGACGCTATCGTAGTTGAATTGAATCTTTAACCCATCCATACAGCATGGTTTTTAGGATTTGCGTCATCATGTACGAGGTGTAAAACAAAAGGTTGCAAAGAGAGGCAGACATGCGTCAGAATAAAGCTGCAACAAGAGTCGTGGGACAATCCACAGGTGCATACACACAATGCAAGCAGGAATTTCTAGTGCAGCTTCCCAAAAGTCAAGGCAAACAAGCGCGGAGCGAGCGGCTCGCAGGACCTCGGTGCCCTCATCGACGCACAAAACGCGGACGGTGACGGACACTCAACGACGTCCGGAGCCAGCTAGGTCCACGAGGCGGCAGCACGGCAGCGAAACTTCTCTGTGTGGCCGGGAGTTTGCACCGGGCAGCTGCAGAGCTCCGGCCTCGGGTGAGCGGGAGGCCCAGCGAGACACCGTGGATCGAGGGGCAAACATAACACGAACTGTCAGCGGGCTGAGCTGGTTGTGGAGGGCTTTATGCACTTTAAGGAGGTCCCTGTCTCGTACCAGCTGCTCCACCTGGGCCCAACCCAGGGGCTTCAACGCCGGACCGACCCTCTCCCGACGCTGCACGCCAACACCTTCACGTCAGCACTTTCGGTTCTTGCGTGAAGAGGGGGGGGGGGGGGGGCGGGAGCTACGTCACGACCAGCCTCTGACCGCCAATATGGCTGCCGTGGTCGTTGACACTCCTTCAAGGATATGCACTACAATGAGCGTTGCGCTTTCTGTGCTGAAAAAGGTAACACTGCGGCCTCGCCCATAATCACTCATCGCATAATCCTATAATAACATAATCACATAATCACATGATCACATATGCAGCAGCTGATGCTGAACTAAAGGGTTCTGGAAGCGCAGTGCTTAAACTGCGCGTCCAGGATACCAGAGGTACAGCGCTATGTCCCCTGAGGCGACCCTCCTGCCAGGATGAGAGCCAGGCGGCCCCATGTAGTCGCAGAGGTTGAGTGCTTCGTAAAGCCCCAAAGACGACCGCGGTGGACTGAATTTTGCTCCGGTGGCTCCGAACGGTCCTACGCGCAACAGGGGGATTGAAAGACTGTTAGGGCCCCAGCCCTGATTTTTATCACGAATCGAATCCTAGTGACAATGTACCGTTTTTTCGTCGCCAATCGGTCACAATACAGAACTGCAAGATCTTGAAATTGGGCTGCAAATATCGAGCGTTGGCAACTAATATCGATCAACACAATAATGGCTCAGCATGAGTAAAGTTGAGGGACACTGCAGTTGCATGCTTTTTTGTAATTGATAACCACATCAAAAATAACATGTCATTGATTGGAAATTACAGCGAGGCCCATTACCTAGTAATGACATTGATTTTAACGGAGTTGAGCCAAACAGTTCAATAAAACAGCGGCAGTGGATGCTCAGCGAACGTGCTGGGCGCGGCAGTACCAGGCTCCCCATTGCACACCACCTGCAGTATTTCAGCATTTTAATAGTTTGGTGGATATTTATATTCAAATGCGTCAGTGCGGGAGCCACTAGCCATCGCCGGACACGCCGTGTACCTTGTGCGTCGGATTTTGGCGGCTATATGTAAATATATATATATATATATATATGTATATATAAAAATATATGTGTATATATATATATGTGCATACATATATATAAATATAAATATATATATATATATATATATATATATATATATATATATATATATATATATATATATATATATGTATATGTATTCTGTGCGACTAGCTCTTCCAAACAGGGACGTATTCAAGGCAGGCCACCGGGGACACGTAACTCAGATCAAATTTGCTGATGTATTAACATGCATGAATGTGAATGTCGACAATGAAAAACTAAGGTGGATACTTGCGAATAAGCAGACTGAAAACATGCAGAGTTGTTATACGCTATTCAAGATAATTCACGCGCCTACGCCGCACTAAGCTGCGACAAATTTGTATCTGTGCTCCATTCGAACTCCCGGATGCAACTTTGTTGAAAACTTTTACAGCGCGACCGGCATTTCTGTACACGTCTGTGCAAACGATTGAACCCATATCACCGTCATGTCCAGCAAAGATATGCAAGACCGAACGTTACCCTCCCCTCATGCGACCGGGCCTCCGCGCGCCCCCCAGTGGGCAGCGCGGCGCTTCGAGAGCAGATTTGGCGCGGCTACCAATGGCAGTGCAGGTTAGAAAACGCACGGACGTGCACTTCGTGCGGTCTCTTTGGCTGCTGCCGGCACCGCCGTCGTGTGATTGCTGCGTGGGTGATACGTACTTTGAGTTACCGGCATGCAGTGGGACTCAGTGTGGCAATAGTGCTGTCACTATATAAGTGGTAAGCTCAAAATACTAGCGGCCAGCATAGGTGGCCATAAAAATCAGCCATTACCCATAGCCATTTAGCGCAACCTCACCGAACCTCTAGGCTGCGACACTACCGCAGACAGACATAACAGCTTCACGCAAGTCACCGTCTTGACACGGTCATACTTGGTGCGTGACTTGCTCTACGGCAGCTTATTTCCGGCTCCTCCAGCCTGGTGCCCTCCCACGCCACCCAGGTCTGGCCGGCGCGTCACGTTCCGGCGTGACGTGTCGCTGCGTCGGACCCCAACTCCTCCTCCGATCCGCTCCGCTCGGCGGCTGACGCGCCGCTGGCGGCGCCCGCCGCGCGCGCCAGCCGCCCACTCCGTGCGATCGTCGCCTACCGCTTCTGTTTCCAGTCAATATTTGCCTGGGTGGCGGCCCATTGTCGTCCCACAAATGGCACATGGATCGGCACACTCGCCACTGCCGGCCGACAGGGTCGGCAACAGATGGCGCGCCGGGCGCCGCGGACTGATGGCGCGCCATCGTCTAAACGGCTGTCGTGTTCAGATTATCATATAGATTGGTCTATCGACGCCACAGGCTCCCGGCAAGCCAACGCGGGTTTATTTGAGCACTTTGTTCTCGGCTGGCTGGAATCCTTTTAAATCGCCGTTTAGATTTGCGTCGTCTTCTAAGACACCGCGGTGTCTTCAATGAAGGGCGGCTCCACTGCGCGTCCAAAGCCTCTGTAACCAGGCTTCGTAACCTGGTAACCTTTAGACCTGATTGTGATGTGCGGTGCCGCCACGTCTGCCGATGCTCTAAACAGAGCGACTGGCCTCGGAGCTGTAACCGTCAACACGCAAGCGCGAGCGTCTTTTTAACCCGTACCCACTTTGCAGGCAGCCATGCCATTCATAAGGTCAGGTTATTGCGGGATTAAATTGCCTGTTGAAATGCAATTTCCAGTAGCTAAAATGCAGTTTCAACACGTCATTCTTCATTCATAATGTCCAATTTTTAATCGCAGGCGATGTTAATTGTAACCTTTTAACCTCTGACCGTGACCAAGCTAGGACCAAGCTGACAGAACTCTCAAACAGTTTGACCTTATATCAGTTTGTGCATGTGCCAACATTGGTACATATCTGGATCTCTTTTAGATGTGTGTGTCTCAAACTACGTTAACTTCGCAACTGATAAAGTGTCTTTGAATGTCCCTAAAGCAATCATCCTTTAGTCAAGGCCAACATCAACATACCCAAGTGCAGGGCCGAACCACCAAATATCCTGTACAGATGTTTGCATAGGTTGAATGTTTTATTATTCCAGGCGTCTCTCTGCCACACCGACTGGAACCCTGTGTTGCGCGGGTGTAGCTGATCAATAGTCTGCCTTTCTATGTTTATTGCTTCCCATTCCTGACTCCCACGCTCCTCTGCAGCGTATCAAAATTTACAACCCCTCGCCCCCCCCCCCCCCGCCCCCTGCCTCGAACACCACCGTGCGGCTGATGGCACAGCGGCGTGGTCTTCTTGGCCAAGGCGGCAGGATACCTGCCCTTCTCGCCCTGGACTAAAAAGTGCTATAGGACATGCTGTGAGACAGGACATTGCCCTCAGGACGGTAGAGCGGGGTCGTGTCACCATGTTTGGAAACATCAACTAAATCACTGAGGGCAAGAAGTCCACACAGAGGGCTGTGCCTAGGGCCACCCCCAACGAGTTAAACGAATATTTCACGGGGGTGGCCACCGTGTCGCTGGTGAGGTTCGAGCCGGGGGGGGGGGGGGGGAGGCTTGTGCTTCTATGCCGTGCACCCAAGGTTGGGGCCTGTGCCTTTTCTCCAAAACCCATAATTATCCACTTTTTCGGTTTTCTCCTCTTTTCTATGAGCAATTCAGGAGCCTGTGGGTCAGACGTTATTTGCATTAGCCCGGGCCCAGCCGGGGGTTTGAGACAACCGCGCGCGGCCGGGGGAAGTTGACTTCACCTGGAATCTGCAACTTCCAGATGCTGTATGAGAAAAAAGATACAGCTTTAAAGTTCTTGCCAAATTATGACGCTATGCATACCAAATGGTTGACCTTAAGCCAAGTGTAAGGTCACCTGAGGTCACGAAAGGTCAAAAATGGCTGTTATGATAGGATGCAGTTAAAACCTCTGTAAACATGTCAAGACGAATACCTGAGGGCACATGAAATGGGCGTTAAAGCTGTGGGGAATCCATTCCGACCATTTGTGGTCCCCACATGGGTCAGGTCAGATCAGGTCACAGTTGAAAATTGGCCTACGAGTAGCCTACAAGAACGATATTTCTCTTCACAAGAGCTCCTAAGTTTATTATTTTGGATGCAGCTGTGAAGCAGTAATATTCCAGACACAAAATTACCAGTTTAAGCTAACCTAGAAGTCATCTGAGGTCAAATTAGGTCAGCTTTATAAGTGATTTAAGTAAAAAATTCTAACCGGGTCCATGTAACTAGTGCAATGCTTTCATGTGGTCATTGTATACACATCTACAATATATATGCAATAGTGTACATATGTAGATGTAGAGAGGTGGATGTAGATGTAGAGAAGATGTACAATAGTGCATTGCATATCTACAGATGCTCAATATCGCATAGCTGTTGTCTACGTTAAGCATAGTCCCTCGAACGCTTGGCAGCGTATTTGTAACAAACTCAGAACAGCTACGTTGGTACTAGACGGCATTTGCTTCACAAACAGGATAGGGCGTTTGTATCACGCGTCGCACTCGTTCATCTGCGCTACTGGCAGCATAGGTCATTGACCTTGCATGACCTATGTGACCCTGCATGTCCGCAGGTGACCTATTGTGACCTCATTATGCATTAGAATGGCATCACAGCATGTTTTCAGTGGACTATTCGAATGCTACGTGCAAAATTACCTTACTTAACTGACTATTTTAAGTATGTACTTCGCAGAAGTACTGATAACAATAGATCATGACCTAGGTCAAGGGCATGCGCTCTGGTGTCATATCATTATTTACATTTAAGTTAGTACTCTTTTCCTTATAGTTAAACACCAAAACTGTGCAAAATACGTACAAATTTGCATCATTTGCGGAAATGGTAAGCAGTGACCTGACTTCAAATCAAAGAACCCGCCTTTTCCGAAAAATCTAAAATACGCAAACTGTAGGCACCGTCAAATTCTATTACTGTAACAAATTTGGACAATGATAAATGACCTGCAACAAAGTTACGTGTTGTCAAAGTTTTTCAGAGGCGACCTTTTTGATCTGAGCTATGTCACTGAGCTTGGTAGATCAACACTTCAGATTTACCCAGAGAATGCCAAAGTCATAGATGAAGAGGTACTGCAAATCTCGTGTTGCTTGAGCGCTCCTTTTGACCTCTGCCCCCAAAAAGTAGAGTGAAGTCAGTTCCCCGGGCTCGGGTTAAATCAATCAAAATTGGTTACCAAATCATTGGCCACTTCTTTCTTCACATTTACAAAGCTTGTCGAGAGGGTGGTGCAGTGACTGGTTTACTCCCACATGGCCGAAAATAACCTCATTTTCTTATACCAGCACGGTTTTCCTCCCGTCTCTCCACAGAAACCGCGCGTCTTAGCATACCCGATCAAATCCTTGCCGGCACTGGCCGCCAGGAACAGTACTCCCTCCCATTGCCGCTCCGTACTCCTGCCGAACAGTACTCCCACTCCCGCCCATTGCTACCACGGAACAGCCACTTGAGTCTTTGGGCATGCGGTTCTGCTCCCGCGGTCTGAAAGCAAGCGCTGGTAAAGCGGAACTTGTAGTTTGTGGTTTCCGTTCAAATTGTCGAGGCATGGTTTCCAGTCCTGTTCGGTTCCGCGAGTGCGCACTGCGCGAGGACCACACCGTGAGGATCCTTGGCATCTCAAGTAGGCCAGCACCTCCCAAGCACGAGCACCTTACCTAGGACTCTCACGTATCTGTCTCCGTCAAAAAGTGCAACGGTATGCTCATCGGGCTATCCCAGCGTGCGTAATCAGATCCCGCCTGACCGCCTGTCTACACTCGTCAATGCCTTGGTCCTCTCGCACGTTTGATGTTGCCTCACAAAGCCCTCTGCGATGATGAGTCGGACTGGATCTCACTCGTATGCACGAGCTGGCGCACAAAAACAAGTCACCTGGGGTACACAAGGCATAATATAGACAAACCTTATGCCTTTCTTATGCATCTTATGATTCAATTTGCAGTCTAAGTAAAGGCGTAAACAGAACTCATGCGCTTTAAGTAAGGCCTCCACCATATCTCATTCGGTGTGGCCCTTGAACAAGATTTGCGACGAGTAAGGCGCTAAGAAATATGGGCTGAAGCCACAGATAAGGCTATGGATTTAAGACTATCTAGACTCAAGAAGATCAAAGAAGACAGCATAATAGATCCGGCATGGTTCTCAGAGCAGTCTGAAGACGTTCCGGACGTGAGCAGCCCTCAATCTCATCACCACCCGAGCGCTTAGCCCCGCGGGACACTTCCATCTGACCAGTGCCGTAGCCGTCTGCATGAAATAAATACCGAGGAGATGAAATTTAAACGTGGAATGCAACATGACATCCGACCGCCTTCATCGACCCGCAGCTGACGTCACCGCCTCCAATGCAGCGGTCAGTGGCAAAGGTCAGCATTCCCAGTTAGGGAGAAATAAAGCGTGTTACTCTTTGATTAAAGTGGGAGAGCGAAAGTGGGCAATCTCGTTACCCGGCGCCCGGTGCCGTCGTTGAGCCCGCAGGCAGAGGCCCGAAAACAGAACTTACATACTGGTCTTGGCTGTCCAGGGACAGGCCGGACTGATTCTAGCTCAATGGATACTCGGCACAGCCATCACGCTGACCGCGTGTTTGCTTTTAGCGGGCGCCGGCCTAGGCGGGGTGCAAAACGCCCCAACCATGTCGGCTGTGCTGAACAAGAGGATCCGCTTGTAACAGCAGGCTGGTGCGGCACACCGCCAGACCAACCCCCGGTCTGCAGGCCGATGCGAACGCTTATCTAGAAGCCAAACGCGTGACCCATCTGTTTAGCAAGCGGCAGATATAGGCTGCTCGCTGCGACCCTTCCCACGATAGCGGACAGCCCAGTACAGTTTTAAGGACAATTGGGCTATCACCTGAGCTGTGTAACTCATCAAAATGGGATTTTGGCGAAATTCGTCAGAGTGTTTTACATCACCCCGCGAACCCAAGCTCCACCATGTCAAGGCTGATAATCTGGTACCTTGTTCTACAAGGAGAAAATGGTCAGTGCGGTCACCGTTTCACATGTATTCTTGACTTTATGTGCGACAGACGATCTTGTTCGTTTGTTTTGAAAACGTGAAGCGGTAGCATGATGAAAAACATTAATTCCCATCACTTTGGAGAAATGCGTTCGAAGTGACGTTACACCAGGTCAAAGTTTGAATGGCCCATCAAAGTGTCACGCAACACCGTTATGGCAAAAACCAAGACGGCTGAAATGTGTTGATGGTAATACATTTAAAGCCAATGTGACATCAGGTCGTGTTTCTGAAACCATTTAGTGTTAAGTTCATCCTGAAACGAAATGGTAGCATCTTTGACTCAAATCAAACTTGCTCTCAGAACAACTATGACAGATTGAGATGAGACAGCAAAATCATGACTTGAGCTCGATTAACCCCTACCCTTGTTTCATGCTGTTTTACCCTCATGCATATAGAAAGCAAGATGATGTGGCAAAACAGTTTGAACTTGTATGGCCATGCCTTGCAAGTCGTCCGTCAGACAGAGCTAGTAATTATCAACAGGCATTGCAATTCGTCCGTCAGACAGAGCTAGTAATTATCTACGTAAACGTTGTAAATCATGCCCAGAGGTGTCACCCCTTTTCATGTGTCTCATGTCATGTAGCTCTGTCGTATTGGATGTCCAATCGTCAGGGTGAGTCGTATCCACCCCATCCCCGACCCCTCATCCTTGTGGAAGGCATCGGAGCCTTTAAATTTGCGGGAGGTTAAAGTAAAGTAAAAGATCTCTTCTCAGTCTGGACTTGCCTTGACGTAGCAGTGGTAACCCGCAAGCATGCAGCACGGCCTTGCCCTTCGACAACGATTTTTGGTGTAGTTGGCGCTGAAGTTCACTGAGTTATATTGTTTGCAGAACAGCCTAACGGGACGAGATGAGCACCATGTCACTGTTCCCGTGGATAGTTTCTCCACATGTGCTGGCTACAGCAGTTGAGCGATCTTTTCATTTGGCCGGGGTTTGGATATGGAGATGATATCCGTCAAAATGTACCAAGTTATCTTCGTGCGATAATGTCAACATAATACCAACCCATTTTAGCGCGCTTGTTCTATGCCCCTTTCCTTTTTATGGCATTTGACGAAGTAAAATCCCTCCAGAGGCTGCGATGATGCGACATATCTAGCCTGCCAGCTGACGGCTCACATGTTCAAGTTACGGGCGCTTCACACCTCGTTGAACAAGCCGTCATTGCACCAGCACAGGCATATATAGCACCTCTTCCCTGAAAGCAACGATGCTGAAGAATAAGGCCTTGTGTTGAAAGCTCTCCTTCAAAAGGTTAACGAACACCTACAGACGATATCCGTGTGAACAGCATATGGGAGAAAAGCACACTTCTGCAATGAAATGTAACTGTCAAAGCTATTGGACCAAAATAATGAATAAAATGTACTTTAAGAAACGGCCATGCCCCCCCCCCGCACTTGCTCCACGCTGGCCAAACGAACCGTGGGTCGCGCGACGAGCGCGTTGCTGTTAACGAGGCAGAGTGTCAGGTGACAAGGAGCCTGTGGGTGTGAGGCACGTGCGGCGGAGTGTGCGCGGCAGTCAGAGACGAGACTCGCACGCGCGTCAAACGTGTCTTCAAGCCATCATTAGAGCCGTTCAGTTTGAGTTGGTCGGTTAAAGCGTGATGAGTTCCGCGAAGTGATGTGTGGTAACGTGTTTCGAAAACGTAGGATCCTTTGGGCAATTGTTTAGGCTGCGTTTGATCAGTTGTGTGGTCTGCCTTTGATGTTGCTCGTTTGATTCCGGTCAGATTTTTGTGGTCGGTCGCTTTTTCTTTTCAGCCTGTTTTTCTTCAGAAAGTTTTTGGCATTCAGCCCGAGGCAATATTTTTGTCTCCAAAGTAACCAAGACATCCTTTGCTGGAAATCGGAACGTCGATCTTGCCGCAATGCGCAACGTGCAGTTCTAGTCGAAGGTAGGTTTGCTTCTGACCGCTGGCTGCTGGTGACTGGGCACAACGAAGTTCACTTAATCTGGTGGAGGTGATCTTTGCCACACTGCGCGGCATGCCTTCCTTCTCAAATGATCACTCAGGCCTCCAAGGAGCTGGGGATCAGTTCTTTGTTCTTTGAGGAGCTGGGGATCAGTTCTTTGTACCTGCCACTCTAGCAGGTTACAAATTTACGTTTGCATTGAATGACATACCGTTTCAATTTTGTGACTGACAAGATCTACATAAAAAACACTAATAATCGCCAGTGCGTTCACAGCTAACGCACCGCATTTAAGTCTGTTTCACGTAGTTCTGCACTCTTGCAGCGAGTGAGCCATTTAACCATCACCCACCTTCAGTCTCACAACCGGACTAGTCACCTTCCGGTGCCAGCGAAATGAGTGAGCCATTTAACCATCACCCACTCTCAGTCCCCCAGCCGGACTCGTCACCTTCCGGTGCCGGTGAAAGGAGTGAGCCATGTGACCACCACCCGCCCTCAGTCCCACAGCCGGACTCGTCACCTTCCGGTGCCGGTGAAAGGAGTGAGCCACTTGACCATCACCCACTCTCAGTCCCACAGCCGGACTCGTCACCTTCCGGTGCCGGTGAAAGGAGTGAGCCATTTAACCACCACCCGCCCTCAGTCCCACAGCCGGACTCGTCACCTTCCGGTGCCGGTGAAAGGAGTGAGCCATTTAACCATCACCCACTCTCAGTCCCACAGCCGGACTCGTCACCTTCCGGTGCCGGTGAAAGGAGTGAACCATTTGACCACCACCCGCCCTCAGTCCCACAGCCGGACTCGTCACCTTCCGGTGCCGGTGAAAGGAGTGAGCCACTTGACCATCACCCACTTTCAGTCCCACAGCCGGACATGTCACCTTCCGGTGCCGGTGAAAGGAGTGAGCCATTTGACCATCACCCACCTTCAGTCCCACAGCCGGACTCGTCACCTTCCGGTGCCGGTGAAAGGAGTAAGCCATTTGACCATCACCCACCCTCAGTCCCACAGCCGGACTCGTCACTTTCCGGTGTCGGTGAAAGAAGTGAGCCATTTGGCCACCACCTCCTACCTTCAGTCCCACAACCGGACTCGTCACCTTCCGGTGCCGGTGAAAGGAGTGAGCCATTTGACCATCACCCACCTTCAGTCCCACAGCCGGACTCGTCACCTTCCGGTGCCGGTGAAAGGAGTAAGCCATTTGACCATTACCCACCTTCAGTCCCACAGCCGGACTCGTCACCTTCCGGTGCCGGTGAAAGGAGTGAGCCATTTGACCATCACCCACTCTCAGTCCCACAGCCGGACTCGTCACCTTCCGGTGCCGGTGAAAGGAGTGAGCCATTTGACCATCACCCACCTTCAGTCCTACAGCCGGACACGTCACCTTCCGGTGCCGGTGAAAGGAGTGAGCCATTTGACCATCACCCACCTTCAGTCCCACAGCCGGACTCGTCACCTTCCGGTGCCGGTGAAAGAAGTGAGCCATTTGACCACCACCCACCCTCAGTCCCACAGCCGGACTCGTCACCCCCAGGTGCCGGTGAAATAAGTCCAGCTCAGCCGCAGGGCGGCGGTCATCCGCGCCGCTCGGTCACCCGGTGACGAGTCTTTCCCACCGCCTTGTGCACGACCATCCCGCTGCCGCTCCAGGACAGGCCTGTTTAAGCCAGCCCGTCGCGCGGGTGTAGTAGCGTGAGCACACGTGGGACCTGAATGCACCCATTGATAGGCGGGGGACGTGCGGAATGCGCAGTGTGCGGTCCAGAGGCCCTCCCTGTAATGCCGCAAATCTATGAGGCCATCCAACCCGATGTCGGCTTTAGCAACAGTTTTAACAGGGTGGGCGTGACCAGCCGATGAAGGGACGTTTGCGATGCATTCTGCGTTGGCGGTTTGATTGCATTAATATGCGTCAGGCCCCTTCAACGCACGATTGCTTTGAAGGTTTTGTCGGGCCGCTGCAAAAATTATGCGTTTGAGATGAATTCATTGTGGCAGATGGCTCCACTCAATGCGTAGGATTCTGCCGCACTGCAGACATTATGCCACAGCCCACCACCAAACCTGTCCTTTCCCTGCTCGCCGCGGTTCGTGCATTTTAGAGCTAAAACAGACAGCACTGGATGACTGAAAAGCACGTTATCAGGTGGTGCAGATCTTGCAACGCTTGTCTCGTGTGGCTCTCAAACTGACGGATATAACGTGAATGACATGCGGACGTGCGAGACGACATCCGCAAGTCTCTTCCAGTTTGAAAACCGGATCACATATGAAAATACAAACGCAGATGCACTGAAAACGTTTTCAGAGGACTGTCTTTTCTATGTAGAGTATAGTACATCTCAGCACACCTAAGAGTATGCTAGCATCTTGAATGCATAGACAAGAAAATAACACGCTAAAGCAGAACGTACTTTTGCGGGCTCACACTTCGTTGCGGTCACGTTAACTCCAGTCTGAGGATGGAATCTTAAGCGCTCCAGTTACACAGAGCTCTATAGCTGAAGGAGCGGCGTGCCAGCTCCGTTCTCACCCACGGCAACTGTAAAAGGTTCTCATCCGTGGCAGATGTAAAAGGTTCTCACTTACGACAGCTGTAAAGGGTTCTCACCCACGGCAGCTGTAAAAGGTTCTCACCCGTGGCAGCTGTAAAAGGCTGCTGCGGAAGACCCGAGATGTGGGTTTTGTCACCTAACTACGTAGTACGAGCAGGCCTCTTTAAACAGGAGACCCGCTTCCTAAACCGATGAGCTTACCACCAAGTGCCACGTTAGCATCCGTGCTCATTTTCTCTACACATTACCAGGCGAGTTTAGTCAGTGCGGAAGAGACATGGCCACATCGTTCATTATTTCTTGCTGCGGCCGTTTCGCTAATATACGCGAGCTGTTTCCAACATGAAATATCAGACAGACATTACATGGAACGCGGCAGGTTTTACTGCTCGATATATTCTAACGATGACTTAAATTATTTGCACAGTAAGCCTTTGTGAAAACTGATCATACTGTTGCTAGCGTTCGACTTCAGTACGGGCTGTACATGAGACAGCTAACTATACAGTCGTGGACCAGTAGCGTAGTATGCGGCCATATCAAACGTTACACTCGTCGACACAAAGCTTAAATGGCAGCCGAAACGTCGCTCTGTGCTTATCCATAATCATACGCCATAACGCAACTTAAAATACTGTATCACTGTTCTTCATGTTCTAGGGGCATATTGATCGAACGAATATCACATTTACATATCAGGCCATATATGGGACATTCACAGCATCACCTTATATTAATTTGCCTTGCTTCATGGTCACGTTTTATTCATGGTGAATTTTCTTGTCTTGTCCAAATATCCTACGCTTGTCAACGCGACCGCAATGGCGAAATAAAGCCCAGAAATTCAAAAAGGTTACAAGGAAGAGTCATACTAATCCTTTAAAGGCCAACGTATGCATACCTGCATTTTGCTAATTCTGGAACCTGCTCGCGAAAGTTTTATGAACACTCCCGTCACTGCAGATCTGGTCTTTGAGCGGGAGTATCACTCACCAGGAGGCAACCAGACCCAGAAGTTTAAACTGCCACGATAGGTTCTCTGAAAGAACACCACATTGGGAAGACATAGCTAAACCGGGAATATCCGACCATTTAGGGCAAACATTTGAAGCAGTGTGAAGTTATGCCAGGTTGAATGGAAACTGGTACCTCCAACACGTGACATACGTGCAGTGTCAGGCTTATGCAGCCGCCCTGGTCTAGGATACGCGTCACCTATCACCTTTCGGCCCGACAACGCCTCGCGTGCAAATGCGACTCGAGAGGCGACAGCCGACCCAGAGTGTTCCTCTCTCGCCGAGCTGCAAGATCAGGTTAGGGGCTCCGAGCAAAGCTTTTAAACTCGCAGGTAGCAGAAGTGCAGTTTTCAGCGTAGATCCGCAGCCACCGTGGGGTGTCGTTGACGGTGCCCCGCAGCGCCCTTGGTCCATGCGTTCAACAGCTGCTTTGCACGAAGACCACGGCGAAACAGGTGAGGTGCTTAAGCTGAATGTACGGCCGCATGCTTGCACTATTACGCGTGCATGAATTGGTAGTTGAACTGACCGGTATGACAGAGACGTACCGACTCGGAAATGTGTCGGCATGTGCAGAAAACGAAGTTATAAACCCGCGCGTTACACGCCTACATTGCTAGCACTTGCCAACGGCCGCCTACTCAAGAGTAGGAATACATTCGTGCACTTCACCTGGACGCCTGCTTCGTGGGCTAACCGCTGTCTGCGATGCGGTCGGAAACTCTGCAGTTAGGTAAGTAATCAGGCTTCCAAATTCGTCCCGGACACTACCATGGCTCGTTTACACCGCGCTCAGTCTTCTCCAGGCAAGTAAATACATGGGACGCTCTCACGCGCCATCTCTATTTTGAGGGTGCGTTCGATGAAACGCTCTGGGCTTGCGGGATCCATGCGCAAGCCTGGGGTTTGAAATTCGTTCCAGTTCCACGCTTCCCCCAGAACAAAATAACATTACATGTGGACTGTGGTGGATGCTCGAGAGTTGGTCGGTGTGGTCCGCTGGGGTTGATATGCGCAGCGAAGTCTGCTGACAGGAAAAACCCGCCGTTGGTGCTTAGATGTATCAGATGTTTCTGTCATATGGTGCCACTGTATTGGAGTCAGTTAACCGCAGGTATCCTGCTTTTGCTGTTAGTGACAGGGACTGTTTTTCATTTTCATCTCCTACAGGTGCCCGTAGATGACCGCATGTAGTTGACGTGGAATGGCCAGCATGATCTTTTTGGATTCCTGCGTGCGTAGCTTAATTGGTTTCGAGTCAGAACTTATTCTTACCCGCTATCCCCACCTCTCATGACGATGCGTCGAGTGATGACGGCCAGCAGGAATTTTTTGCCACTGTAGAATGACGGTGAAAAACAGTGTTTGGGCCGTGGGAACGTGCGCTGCAAACGGGTGGCTGGCGTGCTGTCACACAGGTACAGGATCGTTGCTGTTGTGGGGATATTCTTTCCAACGCGATCATCTGTTAACTTCCGCAAAGTTTTAATAGCTATAACGTGCATATTTCAAGAGATCCATTAACATAATGCACGCACTGGAAACCACAGAACTCAACACATTTGCAACAGAATGAGTGGCCTATCGCGAGTTCTGTTTTGCGCACCCGTACAGTAGAAGTTGCAGCGAGTTGCGTTGCGTTAAGAGTTAATTTAATGACGCCATGTTCATTATGCAATGACCAACTGAAAGCCCCATCAGTCGACATCAAGAGACACGTCGGCGCCGCTGCCGTGGTGCAGTGTAACACCAACTCAGCCGACCGCACGTTGCCGTGGTGCAGTGTAACACCAACTAAGCCGACCGCACGCTGCCGTAGTGCAGTATAACACCAACTCAGCCGACCGCACGCTGCCGTGGTGAGGTGTAACACCAACTCAGCCGACCGCACGCTGCCGTGGTGCAGTGTAACACCAACTCAGCCGACCGCACGCTGCCGTGGTGCAGCGTAACACCAACTCACCCGACCGCACGCTGCCTTGGTGCAGTGTAACACCAACTCAGCCGACCGCTCCCTGGACGCTGCCGTGGTGCAGTGTACCACCAACTCAGCAGACCGCTTCCTGGACGCTGCCGGCGTGCAGCGTAACACCAACTCAGCCGACCGATCCCTGGACGCTGCCGTGGTGCAGTGTAACGCCAGCTCAGCCGACCGCACGCTGCCGTGGTGCAGTGTAACACCAACTCAGCCGACCGCTCCCTGGACGCTGCCGTGGTGCAGTGTAACACCAACTCAGCCGACCGCTCCCTGGACGCTGCCGGCGTGTTCGGCCGAGCCGCTCACCAGGTCTCCCGGAACGGCCACACTGGCAGCGCTGTGTTCATACTGAGGCGCGCTCCTGCTGCTGGCCGCGGTGCTGGGGGTGCGGGCCGACCTGACTGCTGACTCCGGCCGACCCCCAACAGGCTGCCACCGCTGACAGACCTGTCACCGCGCCTCTGCAGCGCGCACTGTGAGCAGAATACTTGCCGGAAGCATTGTTGTGGGCAAACGATCACTCATCGGCAGCTTGCATCACCGAGATAGAATCTGGATTTACAGGTACAAAATCTGCCATGCCACAGACTGGAAGCCTGACAGTTTGTGCTCATTCTTTGAGTCTACTTTACGTGAAGTTGTACGGCACGCACACGTTCTAATTTTTATATTCGATTGTTCATCAGTCTTACATTAATTAATCTCACAATCAAATGTATTAAATGTTGATAATTAATAGTATATATATATATATATATATATATATATATATATATGTATAGAAAGCTATTACCATATTGAATTAGATTGCGTGCTACGTCATTATCTTGTGTCAATCATCTTTTAAATACTAGGCAAAAGTAAAAACTTTAGACCCTGGACACTAGACATAATTTGTTTCTAGCATTCCATAAACAACTTTATTTAGCAACCGCTTACAGCAGCCAACAGCATACGAGCTGCATTGCCACACGCTAGGTCCGAAACGTCACGTGTGAAATACCGGGAATTGGGAATCTGACTCGACAACCTCAGTCCATTCAAACGGCTGTGTCATAAATATTTACCAAGCTTCGCTCGCAGCTGGCATTGTTCCCAACCACCTCCACGCGTGTGACACCCACCGCCACGGCAGTGTCTGAGACTTCCATCGGCAGTTGCCCCTCCCCCACCTCCGACAGAAACACAGAGCGTGCGACGCACCGCTCCGCAGCCCGGCTCGCGCTCCTCGCTGACACCGCTGGCGTCCCGTGACGCGCTGCCCAGAGTCGGCGGGCCGGCCGACATCGGCGGCACCCGGCGCCTGGTCGTCCTCTGCCCCAGCCTGTTCGGAGGCACCATCTACGGCATGTTCGGCGGCGTCTCCAAGGGCGGTCCGTCCCCGTTCCCACTCATCCTGTCGCCAGTCTCCTCCTGGGCGTCGCCGCTGCGGGGAGAGGACTCAACTGCCTGTGTCTGTGTCTGTGAGGAAAGTGGGCACAAGGGACGTCGCCATTCTCATCCGCGAACTCACGTGGATTTATGGCGTCGGCTCAGCAATGTTTCATCATCTCATCCTGTTCACGGAACTATTCAGATGTTAAGATAAATGAGGAGATGCTCACATTGAGTTTCGTCTGGAAGGCGGACACCGATCCAACTGAGGAACACGGACGCCAATCCAACTGAGGAACACGGACACCAATGCAATTGAGGAAGACGGACTCCAGTGCAACAGAGGAAGACGGACAGCAATCGAACTGAGTGTACCATTACGGTCACCGCCTGCACATTCGGCCCATGCGAACATCCAGTGAGTGGGCGGAGCGTTCACTATTTAATTCCGCTCAGACTGTGTACTGTAGCTGTACGAATGTATTCCATATGCATGCATGACTTGTGGAATGTATGTCATCCGTTAGAAAGTAGAGAATCGGGCACGATTCCGTTTGTCATTCAGTAGAAAGTATGCAGAGAATCGGGCACGATTCCGTTCGCGTCATCAACGCGGTAGTGAAGTGAGCGACGACAGTCCGAAGTGAATGTGCAGCCAGGTGGTGGCTCAGCCAGCGGACAGCGGCTTCAGTCGTCATCGAGGCTTCCCTGAAAAAGGTTTGAGCCACGGAGCGCCTGGAAATGAATTTGCCACGTTAAAGGGAGTCTTCCACATTTATATGGGATTTTGTACTGAAATAGCCATCTTGAAAACTTTTTAGTGCTGTTCACAATCCCTTCTAAGACCTAAGACCTAAGGTTCTCAGCTTAACGCCCGCGAAAATGGGGAAAGGCAAGTCGGGAAGAGTATTTCAAAATCACCTTGACATTCATGACGTCATAACAACGTCATTCAAATCGAGCCACTCCATAAGCCATGTGGCGATAAAGGCCAAGAAACATGTTATTATCCAGGCGTTCACATCTGGCGTTCGTGAGCGCGATTTCCAGATAGAACGGCTACCCATTGGCTCTCAGTCAATTTTAAGCTGGTTTCATCATATCTAATGATTGCTTCAATATCTTCAAATGTGAAACATGCCCTTTCCAAATCGCTGCGTCGTCTGGGAAAATCTGGAGATCCTGCCTTTTGCACCGCAGAAGTGATGCGCCACAATGACGCAACACTCACTATCCGTGAGTTTGGACTCAGGCCCGCTAGGGCGGGGGGGGGGGGGGAGGTGGCGCCGAGGAGGTTACGCCCGCTGAGATGGCCAACAATTTTGAACCGTCACTTCGCCTCAGTTGGTCAAAAAAATCGCGGCCGAGCTGAAGAAGAGCAGCCACGGCGTCCGGCCTCTCCCTCCGAGACCACCGTGCGTGACCACAGCGCGGCTAGTTTTATACCCTGAGACCCTGGCCGGGCTTTCAAAGGTTCTGAGTGCATTGTCTTCATCTAGAGCTGTTGGAGTCGACGCTGTGCCGCTGCTTGCGCTAAAAACTGTTTCGCTGTTGTAGGATCTCACTTGCTCCATCTTGCCAGTCCTTTCATGGTCACGCAAATTTTTCCCTCGGCGTAGAAGTTAACTTCAGATCTTCCCCTTTGCAAGTCCGGTGCCCGTGCCGTTGCCAGCAACTTTAGGCCTGTATCAATTTTATGTGTCGTCGAAAATATGCGGAAAGACTGTCCGTCAGCAGCTGTCGACGTATCTTGATGTCCACGACCTCTTAGCCCCCTCACAATACGCGAGTGGGTCGTGCCACTCACCGAAAGACGTCATGCTCGACGCCGTGGAGTGGATGACGCGTCGGATCGAATCTGGACATGTCGCCGTCACCTCCATGAACATAAGTCGAGCTTCCGACGGCGTTGGCCACGCCGTCCTCCTGACCCAGCCGCAGTGACACGACATCAATGCTCGATGGCTTAAAAGTTATCTTGGTGGACGGCGGCAGGTGGTGAAGGGTGGCTCACTATCCCTTCCCTTGTCCCACGCTGCCCAACAGGGGTCCATGGTGGGCCCAATCCTCTCCAGCATCGTTACGAACGACCTCCCATCCTACCTGGCTCATGGGCGTCTGGTTTCCCACGCCAAAGATACCCAACTCCTCGCCTCCGCCCACCCCGACCATTGGTCCATTCTGAAACCCTGTCAGGAGGAAATCATCCTTGCCCTCCAATCCTACTTCACTGCCAATTCCCTGAATGTGAACCCTAGCAAGGGAGTGACCATCGATCGTACCCTATCCCGGGAGGAGCACATATCCAAAACAGTTCAAAAGTGCAACTCAATACTGTTTTGTCTACACAAAATTCGCCTTCATCTCACATCTGAAGGCCGCAAACTCCTTATCCATGCCCATGTTTCCCCCACGTCCTGTACTGACCCTCAGTTCAGGGCGGGGCCGTCGCCTGCCATATCGACCGGGTGCAAAAAATCGTAAATTTGGCGGCCAAGATCGTCTCGGGAGCGCGAGCTCGAGATCATATTTCACCGGTCCTAAGGTCGCTGGACTGGTGCGACATCCGTGACCTAGTTACCTGCCGACGTTTTCAGGGTCCTAAATGATCCTCATGCCCCGACGGCGGTCCGGTCGCTGCTCAGCCCTCGCACCGCTGTGGGCGTATCACGAGGTCGGTGGTGGTCGGCGTTTTGGAGCTGCCCCCCTTTCCAGCCACCCATGTCGCGTAGAGTATTTTCATATCGTGCGGCCTCACCCAGGAACCACCTGCCGCCGGCCGTTATAGCCCCCCGGAGCCGTGATGCGCTCATGCCTCAACTTGACCAACGTGAAGAAGAGGGTCTTGTGTTGACTTTAGGGGCCGTTCTTAAGCTCTTGACGCGATATCGTTTTCGTCGCATATTCGTGTTTAGCGTGCAACTTGTAACCCACTGACTCGAATCAAACATTAAGCCATACATATGGAACAATGCGTAGTACTAGCATAACGTGACTTCTGTCGAGATCGTGATGGCCGCGTTCCACGTTCTGACGCCCGATAGCGCGCGGTTGGCGTACATTGGGGTTACAAAGCCGATTTTCCCGCATTGCTATCATGCACTTTACCGCAATAAATGACAGATTCGTTACAACGTAATGTGTTCAGGTCATCCAAGGTCACGCCGCGCCGAATTCCCAGAAGCGAAATGTCCTTTGGCCTCCGCCCCATTACTAACGCTCTTCAGTTTACAGTGAACCAACGTTTTGCAGCAACCCACGCTCACCACGGCGAAGTTAACGAATACACGAAGCAGGCGAAGTCCAGTGTCATGCTGGTGTAAGAAACGACCATGAGCGTCATATTGTGTGGGCCATGATATTCGCGCTGCACCCGCTGTGGGACATGGGACAGAATTTCCCTCCGCACGACGTAAATCGACTTTATGCAGGACTTAAATCAACTTGGTAATCCCCCAGACGCATATCACACCGACGTGGGCGACCACCATTGTCACTGCACGGGAAACATGGACGCTGTCGGCATGTTTTATTGCTCAAAATCAAGTGAAAACATACTCCGTATCCAGCGGGCAGCGGCCGTCAGCGGAGTCGCCACCCGGCGACGGCTCGCCCCCCCCCCCCCCCCCTGGTAACCGGCCGGAGCCGGCCACATCACCAAGCACGCGCGTCCGCGGGCCGACCGAGCCGGCCGAAGCAGGGGCGCAGCCCCACGATCAGCTCAGGGCACGGAGTGAGCCGGAAAACGTCGTTAACAAAGGACCTCAGACAAAACCCGACAAAGAACCTGAGACCCGACCTGCTCCCACCCCCGCCACAGAACCGTAAAAAACCACAGCCGCCGCCGGCCGAGAGGCATAGCGGCGCGAACTGAACCTTCCATCCCTCTACGCCGAGCAGTCGGGGAGTGCCCATTGCCTGTTCCCATACCGATAACAGACGCCACGCATCGCAACAAGCCGGCCACATGGATTCGATTCGGACAAGACCGGTTATCTATGTGCCTTTGGGCGACTCAGAAGGGAAGCGTGAAACCCGGCCGCGTAGCCCCTTTCCGTGCGGTTTGGTGAAGCATGTGCGAGCCAAGCAAGAACGGTCCCGTACAGCCACCGTTCCGTCCAGTGACGTCTGGGCAGGATACAGACAGTGTGCACCAAAATACCAATAATAACGTATAAATAATCATGCATCGCTTTTCAAAGCTTCTTCATAGGCTGGACTGATCTGGATAACTAGCACCTCCCCCCCCCCCCCGTTACACAATCCGGGTCGCTATCTGGCTTGCGTGCGTAGATCTTCCATCATGTCTGCGCCCGACGCGGCAGCCTGAGTAGCACGCGCAAGTTCTCCAACACTTGTGACTTCTAACGGCCGGGTTGCGGCTGGAGCTCCAAGGCTGTCAACCTCTTCTGCATGCCCGCCCACTGCCACTGGCGCTGCTTTCCCGAGAGGTCGTGATTTGACGTCATCGGAGTTGATCGCCTCTACGCTCTCTTCGACACGTATTGAATCATCGTCAGTAGTGTCCATCATCTCAACTCGCTCCTCGGGGGCCGCTCGCTCCAACCTGTCCTCTTTGGCACCCACCACTCCAGCTCCCTCCGCGGCACGGAAACGTGTTGCCTTCCCTTGCTCCCTCCTCAGCAGGTAACGTCTTGCCATCGCTACCCCTCTCTTCCGGAGGTAGCGTCTTGCCTTCTCCGGCCACCTCCTCGGGAGGTAACGTCTTCCTTCTCCGGCCACCTCCTCGGGAGGTAACGTCTTCCTTCTCCGGCCACCTCCTCGGGAGGTAACGTCTTCCCTTCTCCGGCCACCTCCTCGGGAGGTGACGTCTTGCCTTCTCTGTCCCTATCTTCAGGGGGTAACGTCTTGCCTTCTCCCTCGTCGATGCGTAACACATTGCCTTCACCAGAGTTGGTCGCCTCCGCTCCCTCCTCAAGACGAAAACACTTGCCTTCTTTTGTCCATTCTCCCTCCGAAGCCATTATATCCACCCCGTCCCCAACAGCCAAAGCCGCACCATCTTCACCACCTCTGTCCCCAGCTGCCTCCTCTTCGCCGTCCTCTCCGCCTACTGCCTCGCCTTCGCCGGCGGCTGGAGCTTGCTCTGTGTCGCCTGCAGCGGCGTCGCCCGGGCCCGACCGCAACAGCGACTCGGTGCCTGTCGGCGCCTCCTCAGCCGCCGCGCGGAGCTCAGTCGGCGGCCCCGGCGTGGCCCCGTCCGCCGCCGCTAGCGGCGCCGCCTTCATCTCAGCGTCGGGCACATCCTGGTCGGCGGCGACGGGCGGCGCGTGCTGCAGCGTGACGTTGACCTCGGATGGCTGACCGGGCGGCGGCTGGATCATGTACACATGCAGCACCTGGCCGTCGGGCCGGTCGGGCGACGGCGACGCGATGATGAGCAGGTTCTGCGGGTTGACGCCTGCCGGCAGCTGCAGCACGCCGCTGGACTGCGCGGCCGTCAGCTGCAGCGAGCTGGCCGCCGACTGCAGCGAGCCGGCCGCCGGCGCCGCTGGCGGCCGGCCGACGCCCGTCGGGTTCGTCACGTCGAAGGTGGCGGCCGGCGCCCGAGCCGACGGCGGCCGCGCCGACGGCGGCCGTACGTTCTCGCGGCCCGGCGGTGGCCGGCGCGCACGGCGCGGTTCGCCGGCCATACTCTCCAGCATGTCGGCGGCGGCGCTGGACTCCTCGGCTGCGGCAAGACCGACACAGGGACGTCAGTGATCGGCACAGCTCAGCGCCGAAGAGCAAGGCACACTTCAGGACACGACGCTGCAAAACGTGCCAACACACAATAGTAGTTCAAAAACAAGCTATCGTTGGCAAAGACTGATTTTAAAGCCACCCCTACAACAAATCGATATTTGAATTTAATTATATATATATATATATATATATATATATATATATATAAGAATAACTAATCGAAGAAAATAATCGAATTTCCACCAACAAAACACAGCATAACACTCCACACCACAGGAGAGCCAGAGATGTGGACCCCCGCCCACACCATACTTGCATTTGTGTTGGACTACCCGACACATGCACTACACGTCGCATCATTATTGTGTCGGTCGCTGTAGTGCGATCAACTACGGTTACAGATATGGTGACCGGACGGGAAGCGTGAGAGGGTCACGACATACGTCTAACGCTAGGGTAGAATACCGAGCGGCGCGTGGGAAACAGCAGGCCATGATTGACACCACCGACCCGTGTGGGCGGGTAGGCCTGGCCGGTCTCAGCACGACTGCCGTCCCCCTAACAATCGCAACGCAAGTCCGTCAATTTATCTCACCCCATGCTTCAAATCACCGCCGTCTGCAGCGCACACGCCGAGACGCGCCCCGATGTGGAGGCGACGCCCGCGGCCAGCGCGGTGCCCGCTTCCCCGGCCCGTTCTCCACTCACCCTTGATGGCTCTGGGCGGACGACGCACGGTCGCTTTCTCCTGTCGCAGCGCCGTGACGTCTTTGGCCCGCACCTCTCGCCGCTCGGCCCGCGCCGCGCTGCGCTGGCTCTGTGCCGTCGACTTGCACTGCTCCACGGTGCTCTCCCAGACTGCCGGACGGAGGACGACGGTCAGACGCAGCAGGCCATGACGGCAGGGGACAATCAGAGGCGGCAGGCCACGACGGCAGGGGACAATCAGAGGCGGCAGGCCACGACGGCAGGGGACAATCAGAGGCGGCAGGCCATGACGGCAGGGGACAATCAGAGGCGGCAGGCCATGACGGCAGGGGACAATCAGACACGGCAGGCCATGACGGCAGGGGACAATCAGAGGCGGCACGCCATGACGGCAGGGGACAATCAGAGGCGGCAGGCCACGACGGCAGGGGACAATCAGAGGCGGCAGGCCGCGACGGCAGGGGACAATCAGAGGCGGCAGGCCACGACGGCAGGGGACAATCAGAGGCGGCACGCCATGACGGCAGGGGACAATCAGAGGCGGCAGGCCATGACGGCAGGGGACAATCAGAGGCGGCAGGCCGCGACGGCAGGGACAATCAGAGGCGGCAGGCCACGACGGCAGGGGACGCGGTCAGATCAGACGCGGCTGGCATCCCCCAAGGCGGCACCAGCAGGGCAGTGGTGGGATGGAGGCAGTGGTGGGAGGTAGTGGGCGGCCGTGATCAGGGTGGGACACTGTCGTAGTGGAAGGTAGGAAGCGGCGGTGGTAGGAGATCGTGGGCGGCCGTGATGAGAGGTGGGAAACGGTGGCAGTGGAAGGTAGGAAGCGGCGGTGGTGGGAGGCGGGAGGTAGCGGTGATAGGTGCGTGGCGGCAATGGTGGGAGGTACGAGACGGCAGCGGTGGGAGGCGGGAGACAGCAGTGATAGGAGGTGGGTGGCGGCAGCGGTGGGAGGCGGGAGACAGCAGTGATAGGAGGTGGGTGGCGGCAGCGGTGGGAGGTGGGAGGTAGCAGCGGTGGTAAGCAGGCATCGGCAGTGGTGGGAGTGGCGGGTGGCGACAGTGGCGCGAACATGGCATTATCGGCAGGCGTGGAGCCACCGGCCCCTGCGGCAGGAACCAGCTGGCGTGCCATTCCCGATTCTCCTTCGAAGGACGACCACTCGGCCAGGCAATGATGCACGGTACATCAGATATTTGGAATTAATAGATAATGATAAAAAATGCAGCTCCGCGCAATTGCTACCATGTGGATGGCACCACGCATGTGTTAAGCTTCCAGACGCCTGCGTCACATATGCAAAATCTTCCCCGGTAGGGCCTCCCAGCTTTACTGCCTTAAGGCACGACAGTCTGCGTGACAAACAAACATATATGCAGATGAATAAGCAGCCAGCAGTCAGCTGGTTTCCACCTCTAACAGGGCTTCCACCGACTACGCTCCGGACCTGCTATATTGTCCGATCGCTCTCTCAGCGAGACCCAGCAACACTGTCGGCGCCTCTCTCTCTTCCCGGCGGCCTTTCCCAGCGCCAGATAACATAATTCCGGACAGGCGGCACCGCGGCGCCGGCACGAGGCGTGTCCCGTTTTCCGACTGCCGCTTACATCAAACGACGGTCGGGATTCTACCGACGGAATAAATCGGCCGCCGGCCGGCGCGTCGACAGCCGGCCATTTGCCGGCACGCGGCGGCCGAAGATCCCCGAGAGACGCCGCGGCCGGCGCCGGCCACGGCGACAGCCAGCGACAGCCGCCTGCTCGGCCGCTCACCCGCACCGGGTCGTTCGCAGGCAATACGGCTACAGAGCTGCTGCCATTAATCCCGTGGCCCAGCGCCGAGCGGCCCGGTCACGCACGCGGCCGATGCAACGGCAAGGGACGGGGTCCGCACCGACCCGACCAAAGGGCGGAGAGAACAAGCCCACAGGCAAGTGACAGCGCGCAAGCTTACAACTGCATGGAAAGTTTGCAATGGTTACGCACATTTCGTATGATGTTTTACTTCATGTCCTACGTCGTGTCCTGGGCAACGTTTAAGCGTTGTCGGTTTTGAGACGTTGCTAGCCAGAGGCTGGTTTTTGAACACTCACCTTGGTAGAATGACACAACATCGGTGTCTGGGAAGTGTGAATGTTTGTCAGGGATTTCGAATCTATACGGGGAACACAGTTATCTGACGATGTCTAAATCATTAGCATGATCTGTCACAGTTTTGACCGTACGTTTTCCAGAACTGGCTTCGGATTCAGTGTCCTTCTCGTGTATCATTGGGGCTTTACGACGCACTCAGCTGCTGAGGCTATATGGCGCCGCCCGCCTCTCACCCAGGCAGGAAGGGCGGACACAGCGGGGAATCGAACCCCGTACCTCTGGTTTCCCAGATGTGCAGTGGTCAACGCAGACACGTTAACCACTACACTACCGGCGCCCCTCAGTGTCCTTCTCAAGGCATTGCTTTTTGGGCAAGCCCGACTCCATAACGCCCGGAAGATTTTAACCTGTCACGTAATGATACGGCACGGCCGCCCGTGCACGCATGACGGTTTTGACCAGTTACATGCGACGAGCCAGGTACGTGCCTTTTCCAGAACGTGAGCCCACCTGTCAACCACACTGAGATCACGGCGCAGCTCCATCGGTAGTTACGGAGATCACGACATAGCCACACCGGGAGTTACGGAGATCACGACATAGTCACACCGGGAGTTACGGAGATCACGACATAGCCACACCGGGAGCTCAGGGGTTACGATGATCACGACATAGCCACACCGGGAGTTACGGAGATCACGACATGGCCGCACCGGGAGTTACGGAGATCACGACATAGCCACACCGGGAGTTCGACGGTTACGATGATCACGACATAGCCACACCGGGAGTTACGGAGATCACGACATAGCCACACCGGGAGTTACGGAGATCTCGACAGACATAGCCACACCGGGAGTTACGGAGATCACGACATAGCCACGCCGGGAGTTCCCGGAAAAGCGGACGGATTTTCTCCCGCATGACGATCTTCACGGGAAACGACATCACCATTCACCACAATTTCCTGAAAGCCACCTTCATGCTATTTATCATGCCTGCAACAGCCTCTACAGACCATACCATCGTACACGGGAGTCGAAAAATATGGTGAAATAGCACTTCGAAACAAAACAGGGAAGACGCAAAGGCAGTTCGCATGCCATTTCAAAACATGAAAAGCAACATCGAGAAACCCGATTTTGGACCATGGGCAAAAGCTTATCACAAAGAGCAGCCTTAAAAATCTGACTGGTGACGTCACCCCACGACAACGAGCCGACCCCGGTAGGGACGGCTAAAGTAAGAGATGTCTTGCTGGGTTACCGCCCATCGGACCTCTTTGCCGGCTCCGGTAGAGAATGACCAGTAGCAGGCCCCTTACCAGGATTGTGGTTTCCTAGTCACTTAAGCCCCCAACTTTGAGAAGAAAGTGGGCAGAATACGTGGGGAACCCATCTCTTGGCTACTTGGGGTACGTTTCGTCATTTTTTTTCAATGCCCAGCCCTCCCCTAAACTCATTTCGCGACACCATGCCTCTGACCACTGCGCTTAGAATGGCAAGACAAGCGCTCAAGTTGCCTCCATTCAAAGTGAGCTCACAAAAGAAGCTCGCGCTGTCCGAACATAACGTGCGCATCCGCTGCAGTTCCTGGCTCCCAGACCAGCGACAACCTAGACCTTCGTTCTTCCATCAGATTTAGTTAAGCACCGAGGAGGTTTTTCATTTAGACGTTTAGTGAACAGTCAATACATTTTTCATCCAAGGCCTGATGGGGCTCGAGAAGCACCACTGCACAGAAGAGAAGTGCACTGGTGAAAGAGCAGAGGAAAACAGAGCCGTTCGATTGAGCGACGTGACTGGGTGGTTGGTTCAGTGTACACGCAAAAGAAGATGCTTAGCAGGTACTCTGAACCCAAAGCCACCCGTGCAAACCATTCGGAACGAATTCTTCCAAAAATGTTATGTTCTTTCCAGCGATGTATCGATCGGGCTACAACGCAAATGAATGGCTGAAATATGAACGATTTAAGTCTGTCCGCTCTTCCTGGAATGCGTTTTGTGCCCGGCGCCTACACGGCAATGCCACGCGGGTGGCGACGGCTAAACTACGCATTGTCTACAGATTGTTGACAATGGAAATGCATCACTCAGCTGAGCTAACAACAATCTGGACCATTAAGAAGTGATAACGAGGGTCTGGTGATGACGGCAGCCACACAACTTTACCGCCTCGTCCGGGAAGGTTTCCCCCAAGTGCGCTCAACTTCCAACGATACGCAAACAATCTGTTTTTACGGCGGCTGAGGGAGACATGGGTGCTGGCAGAAGAACCAACGGACAAATAAGCGCTGCTTTTTGGTACAGCGCCAACTATGGTGGAAAGTACGCCCTGCCACAAACGCGTGCCAAGGCCACTATTTTTGACAGCGCCCGGGGATGAATAAGAACGGGGAGTGAAAGACAGATAATAGGACTATCGCCTTTGGGGACAGGCTCTCCCGATCTTGAAGATATCAGCAAATGATATGGTCGACAATTACATTGACGCAAAATTAAAACTTCACGATGACAAGTGTGCCCAGAGCGCAGAAGCCACACAGGCAAGGTGCTCATTAATACCCTAAAGCATGCCAAGGCCACGTGTCACCGCCACATCAAGACCCTCAGAAATAACAAAAAGTGGCCGGAAGTATCGTTTACGTTTCTGTGATCATACCTTTAGCGTCCATGTCCAGAGTATCAAGCATAGGCCCCCCCCCCCCCACCAGAACAACAATCCTCCCCCCCATTGCCACGTAATTCATATCATCCGCTATCCAGATTAGCACTATGCACGCGGAAGGGGGGGGGGGGTTACCCACTAACACACCACCATACAGAACCCAAGGGCGCCGTGGCCGTCCAGAACTTTCGCGAACGCATTGATTGAGTGGATCTCTACCGATGAACGCGGACCGCAGCCAGCGGCGCGACAGTCCCCTCCACTTCTGTTACGGAGTGGTCTCCCTAGTCCTTGGCAAAATCGGCAGGTCGCATCTTGGCCGCCGTGGGCAGGCATGGCTCACACCCACCCATAGAAACCACGGCACTCGCCAATTTCGCCAGCTTCCTAACAAACAGCGGGAGCGAGCCACAACAGGGGGCTGGGTCCTCGGCTGGGCCGGGAACTACTCTCTGGGGCGGCATACACCGCTGTTTATGCGCCGACGATGGCTCCCACCGAGACCGGCGTAGTTTGGCGGTCAGACAGCGGCGGTCGGCAGCCGGCCAGGCAGCGGCGGTCAGACAGCGGCGGTCGGCTGCCGGCCATACAACGGGGGTCGGCAGCCGGCCAGACAGTGGAAGAAGGCTGCCGGCCAGACAGCGGCGGTCGGCTGCCGGCCAGACAGCGGTCGTCAGGCAGCGGCGGTCAGACAGCGGCAGTCGGCAGCTGGCCAGACAGCGGCCGTCCGCCAGCCGGCCAGACAGCGGCTGTCAGTCAGCCGGCCAGACAGCGGCGGTCAGACAGCGGCGGTCGGCAGCCGGCCAGACAGTGGCAGAAGGCTGCCGGCCAGACAGCGGCGGTTGGCTGCCGGCCATACAGTGGCGGTCGACAGCCGGCCAGACAGTGGCAGAAGGCTGCCGGCCAGACAGCGGCGGTCGGCAGCCGGCCAGACAGCGGCGGTCGGCAGCCGGCCAGACAGCTGCGGTCGGCTGCCGGCCAGACCGCAGCGGTCGGCTGCCGGCCAGACAGCGGCGTATTTCTCCCAGCCGACGCGTTCAACCGTCACTGTCTCCAACCGGACACGAGGCCACGCCCGGACATCACTCGCGGGCGCAGGAGGAGGCCACGGTAAGGGGTGGGTGGCAGCGGCCGCATCAACTTACGCTTCAATTACCATAATTTTAGCGTTTCTGCACTGGACGGTTGTCCGGACAGTTTTGCCACGCCAGTTTCTCTCAGCATTGACGACGGGAGCTGCCAGCCTCAGCAGGCGGTCAGGAGTCGAAGCTTCCGCTGCGGCCGACACGCGAACCGCCACAGCCCGGTTCGCGGCTGACGGCGCCGCGTCGGTCGCACTGGCGCGGCGGTTCCAGCCGACCCGCGCGCTGGCACGGAGACCCCAGCCGACCCCCGCGCCGGCACGGAGGCCCCAACCGACCCCCGAGCCGGCACGGAGACCCCAGCCGACCCGCGCCGGCACGGAGGCCCCAACCGACCCGCGCGCCGGCACGGAGACCCCAGCCGACCCGCGCCGGCACGGAGGCCCCAACCGACCCCCGCGCTGGCACGGAGGCCCCAACCGACCCCCGCGCTGGCACGGAGGCTCCAACCGACCCGCGCGCCGGCACGGAGACCCCAGCCGACCCGCGCCGGCACGGAGGCCCCAACCGACCCCCGCGCCGACACGGAGACCCCAGCCGACCCGCGCCGGACACGGAGACCCCAGCCGACCCCCGCGCTGGCACGGAGGCCCTAACCGACCCGCGCGCCGGCACGGAGACCCTAGCCGACCCGCGCCGGCACGGAGGCCCCACTCGACCCCGCCCGCCGCACAAGCGTCAGCTTTGCGTCAACCCGCGCTCCGAGACGGTCCGAGTGTGACCGGTCAGCAGGAGCACGCCCAGGCAGAGGCGCAGTGTCCTGGCGGCACCCGGCATGTCGACACCGCTCGCCAAAAACTGTCCGTTCAACTGGAATGTCACCATTGCCATGAAGTGTCGCAGTATTCGGCCACTATCGCACCCGGGTAGGGTATCCCTGCCTGCTGCCCCTCCCCTCGATCACAATCGGCCAATCAGCATCGAGCCGGGCGAAGGTCGACCCAGCATCAATCAGACGCCTCGGGGCCGGGTAAATGGGCTGGGTAGGTCAGATGGCAGCGTTCGGGGTCAATGACGACGGATAAGTAGCCGACGAAATTTGTGTATGGTGGCCATCGGAGAGACAGAAGTCTAATAGCATGAACCTAGCTTTGCATCCTTCACACCCCTCTGGACGAATCTTGGAACGCTGCTGGAATGTTGGACTCATGGCTTTTGCTACCAGGCATGCTTAGCAAGACCTCCGATCCACAAACAAGGCCTGGACCACGTGCCATCGTTTTTTTTTAATGACCGGTCAGAGAAATCTTCAGCACTTTCAGACGAATGCGAAACAGCCAACACCACATGCTTCCCAGTCGAGAAACCTGTGCGCGTGCCTTCATCATCGTTCCGCTCATTTCACCTGAATCGGCGCACCTTACAGTCCACTTAAACCCTATGTTAACCCCCTAGTCCCCTACGTTAACGTTACAGCAGACTGCCGCCATAGGTTACAGAGATGGCCCGTCGGCCGCAGCCGATGTTCTCCCCATGGGGGGAGGGGGCGAGGGGCGGGGGGCGTATGTCCTCGCCTCCGGCGACCACAGAGGCCGTAGCTGGCTCTGATCCCACTTCAGCCTCCGCAGCGTCCGACCCCGGACGCCGCGGGCAAGCAAACACTCGGCCGGCGCGCGCGCGCGCGAGAACACGCCTCGAGACGGTCAACGAACGACGCGAGGCAAACACGGCGCCGGGGGAGGGGGAAGGGGAGGGGGAGGGGCGGGTCGCCGCCCGGGCGGTCGTCCAGTGGCGCCGGTATTGGCAATCAGCCGGGCCCGGACGTCTGGCCGCCGACCGTAACGCACCTGGCCGCCGTGCGCGACCGGCGGGGGGCCTATTGGCTGCAGCCAGCGTCGGCAGTGCTCTGACACCGATGCGGCGTGTGGGGACGCCGTCCGGCCGTGTTTACGGACAGGACGCGTCACACAGTCACCGCACAATATCCCTGGCCACTGACGCCGTGCTATTGTAGCCTGGGGGTTTCCCCAACGCAGTGGCGTGGATACCTGTCCGCGCAAATTATTTTCGCGGGGAAATAGAGCAGAGAGCTATTACAGACATTTCCTTTATAAACATTCACCGCTTGCTCCAATGCAAAATATTACCTATAAACGAAGTACGATTTCACTGCTGAAACAGCATCCCCCTTGCATCTTAAATCTGGTGGCTGGCATACCTGAACCGCGCCCGGCCCAGTGAGGAGACACGGTGACCTTTGCTTTCCAGGGAAATGGCATGTCACGACCACACGGTCTTCCCCTCTCCCGACACTGACCGTCGTTGTCGAAGATGGTGAGGTCGTACTGCATGTCCTCTGTGAGCGCCCGCTCCACCAAGTGGGGGTTCTTGCGCTCCTCCTTCTTGAACTTCTTCTTGAGGTCCACGCGACTCCGCTTGGGAAAGAGCTGCTGCATGATGGAGAAGTCGGTGCCGACTGTGCTCAGCGCCTTGTAGAACCGGGCCGTCTCTGCAACCAGCACACAGCGACGTCACGGCCTGGACAGCTGTCGCCGGACGTCACAGGCCCGGCCGGTGAGGGGCAGCGCACGGTAACGTCACAATAGTTTAAACAGGCTAAACTGGAGAACTTCGAGCTCTCTACAACGCGGACCACCCCCCCCCCCCCCTCCCCCATTGATGTGCCGTCATCTTCGGCAAGCTGACCAGAACGTCACACCTACAGCGAAGTTGTGCTCTGACGTCATAGCCAGATCAACGCAGTGCTGGCCCCGGCTGGGCGGCGGAGGTGGCAGGTGATAATAAAGGTATGGAAGAGCGCACGCTGCATCATTCGCACTGCACAGCTACAACCGCCGTCTCACGTGTCTCCATGAGCTACCCAAGATCAAAGCACATCCAAGTAACGACACAACCAACCCCACCCAGCGCCACAGACAAAGCAGGGACAGTGCCTCACCACGACTCAACATAAGTTCCAGCAATGGCACGCAGTGTGACATGAAATGGGGTTCCCTTGACTCGCCGCACAACGTGAGCTGCATCACGAGCACCCACCGATGGCAGGGCAGCCCAGCGGTGAGCCCAGTCCTCTCGCGTGCCTCGGGGTCGGCTCTCAGACCTCACGGACCGCTCTCAGCCGCACACAGTGTTTTAACTCCGCTTCGGCTGCTGGATGGGCCAGCCAATCTGGCAACTTACCCGCCCAATCCAGTTACACTGACGACGAACATGCGCAAAATCACCGACGGCCGGCGAAACAAAGTTTGCAGCCTCATAAATCACGGCAGACCACTTCAGTAGCCGTCTAGTGGCCTGCTTCACGTCCGGGAGGAGTGCGGCGTGGCCCGTGCGGGCCGGTGGTGTACAGAGCGTCTTATTCAACCGGCCACGCCAACGGCATGCCGCTAACTTTGCAGCCAAACTAACGCCGTTCGCCAGACGTTTTGAGATGGCAGTTTGAGTTAAGTAATGTATGAAAACAGCGGGTGCCCGGTCACTGTATTAAGTTAACCTGGTGTTAACTGATGGCGTGCACTACTTTGACCACATGAAAGGCCAGAAGAACATAACAAACCAGACTGGCGTGGCATGGTCTGAAAAAGCTAAGCATTCGACCAACATGAGGTTTGTGGTGACTTGATGATGTTCCACTCACAACCATACATCCCTTGTGACACCTATACAACCTTTTTTGTGAATTTGCCATGCAACTCTTCCCTTTCCTTCCCATTCTTAATCACCACATGGGTCCCGCTGACTGAAGCAAAAGACCGAGCCTACGATCGTAGCGTCAGAAAAAGATAACGTCCTAAATCAAATTTGTCAGACATTCAAGTGGGCACAGGCTCGTGGGGTGTCACCATCCATCTCGCCTGTCATTGATAAATACAACGATCTGTTTTAAATTACAACCGCGCTTTGCGGAGTTGTTGGCAGCGCCGGTAAGCTTGTGTGTAACACAACCAGCGTGACGCAGTCACCGCTCACGGAATCACAATCACAAGGAAATACAGAATCTGTACAACCTGTGACCGGCCTCAAAGGCGCCCCGGCTCATGCCCCCCCCCCCCCCCCGCCGTAACAACATCCGCACCCGTGCGTCGTCAACATCCCACACACCCACGCTCCCTACGCCCTAGTGCTGCACGTTTTCGGCGTCGACGCGCCCCTCATCTTCCCCAAATCAGCCCGTCTCCCATCGCCAGCCTGCCGCAGTGCCAGCCGTGGTACGGCGAGGTCGGTGGCCAGCCCACCGCCGGCCGGCGCCGAGCCCGCCCGGCCGGGGCGACCGCCGGCGGCGCGTACCTTTGATGCTCCACTCGTTGATCTGGCGCCGCTGCCGGTAGCCGTTGAAGGAGATGCGCGAGCCCGTGAGGTCCCGCACCAGCTCCGACGACAGCTCCTGATCGCGCTGCCGCTGCTGGCTTGTCTTGACCACCTGCGGGTGGCGGCGGCCCCGTCACGGGCGCGCCGCGCTGGTCGCGCGGCAGGTACGCGTGGCGAGCGAGGCCGCGCGAGGGCGCCGCGGGCCCGGCGCCGGGGCGGTTCGTGTGACGGGTCGTCTGGCCGGGAGGCGCGACGAGTCGCAGGCGTGACGCGAGCCGAGTCGTCACGGCAAGCTGCGTGACGCCGCCCAGAGAACGCTGTGACGGGCCGCCAGAACACCCTTCGCGACCGACCGTCGAAAGATCATCGATGATAAGCGGTGATCACCGGTGATCATCAGTGATCGGTAATAGGCGCCGAGATATGCCCTGAAGCAGACCGCCTGATCGTTCGGAGATGATACGCTCTATGACGAGGCGTCAGCGCCCGCTAGATGACGCATGAGCCGCGGAGACATCTGCTGCCTGCGAGACGTCCTCGAGCCGGCAGTGTAGACTGCGGGGCAGCCTCCAACAGGCAAGCAGCACACCCCGCAGACAGCGGCCGACACCACCGCGCAGTGCGACCAGAGCCCGCGTCTGACGTGTACGACGGAGCGGGCTACGTTACGGACCCCCAGCGGCAGGATTCGTTGAGAGCCCGCCAAATCTCGCCAGGTAGAATACTTAGTCAAATGCGCATTGCTAGCACAATGAATTCAGCAGAGCGCACAGCGCACATATGGAGGGGCAAGAGAGAACAAAAGGACGAACGTAAGCAAACACATCAGGATGACGAGTTCACCAGGTCGCGTAGCCCGGCTGGGCCAGATTGCAGCCAGCGCACTTAGCACCACATGACATCATCTCGGCTAATTACTGGTGAGGCTGGTCAGATCGCGCAAGACAAGCCTGAGCAGACCAGCAGAATCGGTCGTCATAGCAGGACGACCCCCCACTAACGTGCAGAGAGGCGACCCACCAGTGACTGCTCGTCCACGACGATGCTGCCGTCGGGGCCGACTTTGAGCTGCGGCACGGGCATGGCATCCTCGGGCTCCTCCTCGTCAGCCGGCGTCGGCTCCGGATCCGGCTCCGGCTCCAACTCCGGATCCGGTTCCGGGTCGTCCGGTCTCTGTGACGCCGAGTCTTCGGCCGTCGCGTCCGTCCGGCTCGACGTCACACTGCTCGCGCTGGCGGCGGGTGCGACGGTCAGGGGGCGTCCCGTCTACATAGCGGCAGGTGCGAGGGTCAGAGTGGTCCCACCAGCGTGGCGGCGGGCGCGAGGATCATGGGGGGGGGGGGGGGCGTCCCGCCGGCGTGGCAGCGGGTGGGAGGGTCAGTGGGCGTCCCGTCTACATAGCGGCAGGTGCGAGGGTCAGAGTGGTCCCACCAGCGTGGCGGCGGGCGCGATGATCATGGGGGGGGGGGGGGGGGGGGCGTCCCGCCGGCGTGGCAGCGGGTGGGAGGGTCAGTGGGCGTCCCGCCTACATGGCGGCGGGTGTAAGGGTCAGAGTGGTCCCGCCAGCGTGGCCGCGGGTGCGAGGATCACGGGGGGGGGGGGGGGGGGCGTCCCGCCGGCGTGGCAGCGGGTGGGAGGGTCAGTGGGCGTCCCGCCTCCATGGCGGCGAGGTGCTGGCTGACCCCGAGCCAGCGACGAACAGCAGCTGCCACCGGCTCGGGCGCGGCAGCACCAGCAGAGGCACTGAACACAACTAGTTTCCCGACGGTTATCCCTAAACACCACACGTTTCAATCCCACTGCGTGACTTCATTCCACACTGGCGGCATGGCTACTCGGGCGCATCCCCACGCGAGAAGACAGAACAAAAAACACGCGCGTGAGCCTGTAATTTTCTGCCCCCGAAGCGCCGGGCGCCCACCTGTCCCGACGAGTGCGCCCCCTCCTGGCTGGCTTCTCCTTGCTGTTGGACATGGCCTCCGTATCGGGGTTCCAGTAGATGAGGTCCTTCATCATCATCTTCGTACGGATCGGCATGTTGTCGCTGACCCGCTCCGAGATCTGCTCTAGGATTTCGCGGCTGTTGTTCTTCGGCCTCCTGGCATTTGACGGTGAACCTTTGTGAGTGCATGCGCGAACGGCACTAACACTGTTTCCACTTCAATGCAGCGGCTTCAAAGGGGATGACTAAAGAACTATGCATTATCCGTGGCGACCGAGCTGACTGTGTCGTCTCTGACAAGACGCGTTTTTCCAGCGGGACGGCAAGACAAGTCGTGCAATAGTAGGGAAGCTGCTCATATGACTAGGGGTGATTACCACGAACCGCATCATTTCTTTGTTGGCTAGCGCATTATTCACATTTTCAGCTATACAGAATAACTTGTTGGACGTCCATGCCTGTTTAAACCCGAAGATACTTTCCGCGGACGGAGACGAAATTTACTTTCTCGGACAGCCGGCAATAACCAGACTTGCGTTGGGTGTGGCCAACGCTAGTTCCATTTTGTTGTCAACTCGCCGTGAGCCGATCAGTAAAGGGGGCGAAGAATGCGCCAGGCCAGAGGACGTGCAGGTTTCTGCTGCCACCAGTGTGCGCTACTCCATTTTTCCTACAGAATGGTTACCTCCAACAGCCCGATCTGGCCTGCCCCACTACCCAACCCTGCCAACGAAACTGCACATACACATTGGGGGCGAAGACCGAAGCATTCCATCACTACCCACCAGTCTGTTGGCGTCACTGTGACACGTCAGGCCCCGGCCGCTCCAGTGCCGCCACCGATCACCCCCCCCCTCCCCCCCCGCTTTCCCGCATCACTCACCGTGTCGTGTTGAACCGCTTGCGCAGGCACAGGTCGACCTCAGTGAGTGCCAGCACCGGGTCGTCCGGGTCCAGCTCGGCGCTGTCCGCCTCCGCCTGGGACGGCGGTGGCGGTGGCGGTGGCGGTGGCGGCGACGACGGCACCGGCTGCGAGGGCGGCTGCGGGAGCGGCGGCGGCGGCGGCGGCGGCGGTGACGGCGGCGGCGGCGGCTGGCGGGCCGGCGGCGGGGAACGCTCCGGAGCTGGCACCGGCGCTTGCGGCGGCGATGGCGGCGTTTGCGGCGGCGGCGGCGGCGCCTCGGCCGCCGGGGCCTCTCCCTCCGGCACGGCGGGCTCGTCCGGCCACCGCGCCGAGTCCAGCCGCGGCCGCTTGGCCGGCGCCGGGCAGGCCACCTCCGCCTCCGCCGGGGGCGCGGACGGCGAGGCCGCTGCCTCTGGCGCCGCCGGCGGCCCGCTGCCGGTGCCAGACGGCTCGCGTTAGGTCGGGGTGGGCGGGGCGCCACGTTGTACAAGTCGGAAGGCAGGGACAAACTGTGCAGACGTAGCGAGTGGTTAGCGGGCGAAGGACTGGGTTAGTAGACAGCAGTGGTGGTGACGGGACTTCTTGCTGCTTGCTGATGTGCATCGTGGTCTGACGAACTGAACATTGGGAGATATATGATGGTTCCGACAAGACGACAGATCTGTCGTCGATTTGAATATAGTTCGCTCAGATAAACCTTCACGCCCTTATTAAAGAAACCCACGACTTCAATACACGCCAAGAGCTCAAAGAATCGCAGGTGTTAGGTAAGTCCGAACATATTCCTGTGAGTCAAAGTGCCTGACGGCCGCCAGGATCAATTTGCCGTCATTTTTGAGACGATAGCGTGTCTTGTCTCCCTTCAATACACTACAAACAAGCTGCGGCGGCCACTCATTTCGACCGAGTGCACCTGCCGATCACTTACGAGATAGGACCGGTCGCGGGCCGTACGTTTTCTCCAGTGCTGCCACCTGCCGGCTCTTTGGTGCTGCCCTCTTCACGGGCCGCCTCAGCAGTCCCGCGGCCCACGTCAAGGCGTGGCGCCAGACGTTTGAAGCGGGCCGGCAGCTGGGGACGCGGCTTTGCGGGCGGCGCGGCGGCGGGCGCGGCGGCAGCGGCCGGTGTCGCGTCTGGCTCGCGTGGCGCTGGCCGCGCCACCACGTTCGGCTGAAGCCGTAACCGTGGGCGCCGGAACACCATCTGAAACGGCGGGGAAGCTGAGCGCCCGTCGCGTGCTGACTCGGCCTTGGGCGTCGGTAGGGCTGGCTAGAGGGATGAACAAGGCTTTGCAAGTTTTGCCGTATCCAGGGCAAAACATTTACCAGCTGTTATCTATATGCCAGCAGAAATTGCGTGGTTGCATCTTGGGCTATTGCGTTATTGTAGTATACCACAATTAATAAGAATAACACCCAGCGATACAACTTTTTCATAAAAATGCCGTTCCCTGCAGACGCTGAAGCTCGATTCCATTTTTGTACGATCAAAGCTTGAAGGTACCGAAAGCAAACACTTTGGGTTTGTGGTTTACTTTGTGAGCATTCCTGTCGGTTGAAGATAGCATGTACAAGGTACAAGGTATAACACCTTGCAGCAAGCGTATCGTCCCCTTAAAATGTTTATAGATGAGGATTATGATTATAGGGGTGTGATGAAATTTGTCGCTCCCCGTGGGAAATGCCGAACAACCGGGCACCTGCCCCGCACCACTGCACCAAGACCGGCACGCGTCCCTTCCACAGGCGATAGCTGGAGCCACACCTGGCGCTCCCCATGTGCTTCCTGCGCCCGTGCCAGCCAGCGAACTTAACATGTTGTGTTCGAAAATCCCTGGTGCTTCAGACCTCTCCACACACTGCCGAACAATGACAGCATTTCGCTGAGATTGAAATTGACAAGTAATTGGAAGTCTCTTGTAATACGGCGACCTTACGTCAACTCCGTGGCAGCATAGCAAGCTGAGCTTTCGCAGCGATAGCCAAAATTGCAGACACGGGTAGTGTCGCTCAAATCTCTCAGTCTCCCACGCACTTGAAATATCATTGTCATGGGACGAACAGACCCGAAATATGACCTGTCCCCGCGCCGACCCATCAGCCGATGACCCCGCCCTAAACCGTAACAGTAATTTATCACGTATAAGCCTACCCCAGCACACTCCCCACCAGACATCCCTGACGATTCACCGCTCCACACCGCACCCATAAAACGTGCGAAATCGCGGCCCGGGACAGGCAGCGGTCATGCCCGGACCACATCCGGCGAATATTTGCCATGGCCATCGGGCGCTGCCGGTGGAGACCAGACACGGAGAAGGCCAGCGCGCTGGCGGCGAGGCAGTGGCGGACGGCGGACCGAACACAACCAGCGGCAGGAGCCGGCGGAGATGGTGTGAGCCGGGACCGATGCGAGCGGACTGCAGAATCGTCCAGAGGAGGGCGCGGCAGCAGCATCGTCACCGGCTCTCACCAGCTCACAAAGGATACTAGCACTAGCTGGACACTAGCGAACTTGCTGCCAAAACACACGCGGCTGTGGAGATCGGCATGAACCAGCCACCCAGACTACGCGTCACCAGGAGGCATCGTGGATGGTACCAGCCTCAAACAGCTATCACGTCGTTCTCATCCCACCGTAGTTCTGAAAAACGCGGTGTGCATCAACAGTGTATTGATCAGCAGACGAGTCAGCAAAAACCACGTGCTTCAATAACAGCACTCGAAGCGTCATCAACAGCGTAAGCGTAACAAAGGGATGGACGCATCGCAACGCGCAAATCTTGAACCCGTCAAAACCCCGAACCAAATCAAACTCAAATGAATGTCAAGTAGGGGAAGACGTTTGTGGCGACACCGGCCGCACCACAGCGGCACGCAAGGCACACCACAATCTCGCTGGTTAAATCTCACGAGTGAATACACAGAGCCAAACATGTTCATGTTTATGCGCCTCAAGACAGCCGTTGGACACATGATCCTAATTATCGCGCTTGGCGCGCCCTGAACTGAAGGTGACTAGCAGAGGTTGCCAGGTACACGGTCGTGATAATGTAATCTAATCACGCTGCTGGTGTCGGTACACGAAATCGGTGGAATCGGTGGAAAGCCCACCACCAGATGTGGCGGTGGGTTATGAATAACGACGGGGAACGCCATAACGCTCCTGGCGTCGGTAAACGAGATCGGTGGAATCGGCGGAAAGCCCGAACCGTGAATGACAACCGATGTGTCGGCGACAGTTCCCGGATCGTTCAGACACAGCAGTGTCGGCGACAGTTCCGGAGCACTCGCACGCAGCAGTGTGGCGACAGTTCCAAGTTACTCGGACACGGCAGTGTCGGCGACGGTTCTGAAGTTACATGCCAGCGGCTTTTAATAAATCATGCTTGACATTGTCTTGCTTACATTTGTGGGCTTCGTGGACTGAAGGCTTAGTCCTAACGCCATTCTTCCAGTGGTTGTCTCCATCGCGCGGTGAATACTGGTCCCGGTATTACATTTACAAGAACTGCTGGTCTTTCGGAGTATTTTGTGCGACGTTTGGACCATACGTACCCAGGGGGACATGGTACGTTACTTCCGCGTGTGCCCAAGTGCTGCATCATCACATATCCACGCAGTGTGAGCGGCCGAGGCCATCCGGCAGAGGGCCGTCCGTCGGCTCCTGACCCGGTCGCGCGGCCCCGCTGCTCAGTTCTGGAAGCGGCCCAGAGCCAGCTCATGCTCCAGCTCCTCCGCCGAGCGCGGCCCGTCAGCCAGCCGGCCGGCGGCGAACATGACTGCCTCGGGAAGCATCACCTCGCTGGCGTAACGGCGCCGCTCGTTGGGTGGCGCCGCCGGCAGCGCCTCCACCACCTTGTCCATCTCCAGCAGCGCCGCCTTCATCAACTCCGGCCACGAGCTCAGGTCGCTGCAGCCGCTGGCGAGCAGCAGGCGGCGCCACTCGCCGCGCCTGAACGCCTCGCGCCGCCAGCACGGCACCGCGCCCGCATGCGCCGCGGCCAGACGGTCGCGGCACGGCTGGCTCTGGATCTGCTCCAGCAGGCGGCCAACGTACTCCTGCTGCTCGGCACGCTGGCGGTCGCTCAGCGGCGGTCCCGACGGCAGCGCTTTGCATACGCCCTCGGCGTCCTCCTCCTCCTCGTCGTCGTCCTCCTGATCCTCGTCCTCGTCGTCCTCCTCCTCGTCATCATGCCGGAACGCTCCGGCGACACGCCAGGGAGGTACCGGCGACCCCGGTGGCGGCGCCGGACCGCCCTTCTTTATCGGCGACACCGAGTTGGCGCGCAATCGCGTAATATAATCGCACTTGAACTTGAAAAACTCCTCCGGCTGGTCCGCCTCGGAGCTCACCAGGAACGCCTCAGCCGCCTCGACGGTAACCCGCACCTGCTCGCGAATGTACGGTTTTGCAGGGGCGCTCAGCTGACGCTGCTTCTCTTGGTACGTGAAGGCCCTGAGCTGCTTGCTCTGCGCCCTGAACACGCGCGCGTCTTTCTGCGTCACCAGATCGTATATGAATTTGTATGACACCCTCTTGCGAGCGACGCGCGTCACAAGCACCGGAAAGAACCCGGCGCCGTACTTGGCCCAGGCCAGGTCGCCGGCGACCAGCGGCCGGTCGTCGCCTGCGCCAACGCTGACGCCCGACAGCAGCGCCGGGTCGTCCCAGGAGGGGGACGAGGCGAGCGCCGGCCGGGCGCCGTCCGTCTCGCCCTCGCGCTCGGCCGGCGGCGCGCGCGTGCGCGGCGGGCACGGCGCCGCCTCGCCGCCGCCTTCTGCGGCCGAGCCGCCGTCTGGCTGACCGCCGACGCGGCCGGGCGGCTCCAGCCATGGCAGCTCGGGGCTCACAGTCCGGCGAGGCGACGGGCGTGGCCGCGACAGCTTCGTGCGTCTTGGCATCCTGCGAACGACGAGAACAGCTAAAACCGGCGACGGCTGCGACCGGCGCTGCGAACGATGGAAACGGCCTATGCCATCGACGGCGGCGACCGGCGACTGAGTTCGATCCGACGGGGCGCAACAGCGACCGCTCAGTAGAACGCGCGCGCGCAACTGATGGAGCCGCGTCAATGTCCGCTCCGAATGACAGACGCTGCGCAAGCCTGGGACGCACCGCGCCACAGGCTGACAGGACACGAGCCAGCGTGCGAACCAGCTGAAAACGATCCCCCCTGCCGAACACCAGGCATGAAATATCACTCCGCCACATAACACGTTCGGCACATAAGTTGCAAGCTGGCTGTCAACTGGCTACCGACAGAGGACCTAAGCACGGGAGGGTCTCTCAACAGACTTTCAATAGATTTCTCCCTCGTAAACTGACTTCAGCCCACCATTGGGTTGTGGACAAATACTTCATTCCATGGCACTGGAGAGGCCAGACGAGCATATCGTGATATCTGTCATTGCTGCATTGCTAAGTTACCCACCCACACCAGGATTACAAGACAGTGCGTTTGGAGCATTATAATTACAGCGTCGCACCCCATAACAGAAAAATTATGTCCATTGGCAGGTCAAGCATCATCTATACCAAGGGAAGATGTGATCCACCAATTTTTGGCACCAGATAAAATAACATTGATGCCTCACATGCATGCAAAAATGCAAGCTGGGAAAGTTCAAGATAATATATGAAGGAGTAAGCCTGTTGTTGCCCCACATCACTGATACTTAAAAATAAACTGCATACTTGCATGCAAAAATTATAATAACTATACTTTAAAAATCTGATAAGCCACACAATTTTCTCTCAGTGCAAACTTAACTTTTTCATTGGATGCTTTTGTTTTGTACCTTACATTTTTCACTGTTTGCTTTCTGCAACCCAAAAGGTGATATAAGCCATGACCTAAAATAGCGTATATCTCAAACCAATGGTGATTTTTCACCCTCATAAAACAATGGTTTCCATTTTTGCTGGGAAAAATGCATCCCTGAGTGGGTTAAACATCTCCTGCCACTTGTGAACACTTATCATTGTGGTCGGCAGAATGACAGCTAATTATTTATGTCCCATGACTCTGGTATTTCACAGATGAAAATCATACCATTTGCGGAAGCCACATCCACTCAGGGGTGGCCAGTGTGCACAGCAGGCCATGCCATCATGGCATCAAGACCATTACAGCATTCAGTGCACAACGTTTGTAGACCAATTGTGTAAAAACAGGGTGTCATTTGGATGCATGGATGAACATAGCTGTGAACCATGACCAATAGAATGTAAGCACAACATCAGGGCCAATGAAAGTTCTCCAAATTTGTGCAGAGCAATAACAATTTTTAATTTTTTGCCAGTTAGCACCCATAAAGTCAATGCTAAATCTCCAAAACTATGGTGCTCAGCCCCTCTTCACACCTGACTTCACAAGTCCCTCAATGAACTCAAAACCACATTCCATTGTGTGTACTTTCAGACCTTTTAACCCCCTGCTCCAGGCGCAGTTTCCTTACTAAACCCTATGATAAACATGAATCATCACATTCTGAGCTTTTCAGCACCATGATATAGCAACACTCTATGGCCTGTGCCAACACCAGTAGCCCACAAAGTAGGAGTGTAGCATATGTAGGAGTTACAGCACAACACATGTAGGAGTCTTGCATGTATACATAATGTTTTTTATGCCCTACATATTTCAGGTGCAACATCAGAGTTCCAGCTAGCTTCATGTAACTTCATCTGAAGCAGGCTACTGACATAAAATGCCACCATGACAAGGAAGCAAAATCACACAATGCTTGCTATTGCCTGCCACTACAAGTGGTTTGGGAAAGCCAAGTACAGAATCTTTGCTACACTCCGGCACTTCCTTTAAAATGTGGTCTGAGCACATTTAGATCATTAAGCATGTGTGATCAGGATTTATACCAAGCAAATTATGTTGTGAAAGCCCTGAGCCCCAACATCCAATCCTGAAATCCCCATCCACCGGCGGAATTTTGTCACTAAAAAGCTATATGGCATTGTGGCAGAAAACACAGGCGCCACATCAAACTGGATGTGGTGCCTGTGATGTACATTTGGATTCTAAGCTGGGTAATGCAGCCACTGTGCAACAGGCACCCCTGCACGTGCTTGTGTTTAATTTCTGGAATCCCTTGGTGTACATGAATTAGATGTGACTTTATTTAAAACTGTTTGCCTGGAATGACTTATCACTGTAGGAACAGCAGTAAACAAGTTAATCCCTTTTTACTGTAAATCAGAGTGGTAGAAGCTTAATGTGAACATCACCTATTTCATTGCATATAACCAGCATTTTAAGAAATTTTGACATCATATGAATCATTTGCTGCAAAAAATAGATCATTACATATATCTAAAAAAAAACAATCAAAACCTCAGCACAGCTTGGGTTGGCCCACATTCAGGGCACACAAGTACAAAAAATGTGGCAGAGATGTTGCATGGGTGTTCAGTCACATGTTTTTTCAAGACTGGTGTTACATCCTATGACCATGAATGCCTGTGCCTTTGCAGTTCCTACATGGAATCACTAAATGATGGTACTGACCATTGATTGGTAGGGAAATCAGCTGAGCATGGGGCAGAGCCCCCCCCCCCCCCCCTCACCCAATGCACTCTCTCACACAAACAGGTTATGTACAGTAAAATTTAGGTTAAATCCCAGGGACCAGTCGGCCATACTAGGTTGTTGATGTCATTTGCTATTGGCACTACCTGGGGGTGGTTGGTGGTATTTTTACCACACTCCCTCTGTTGTGCATAGTGCATGGCATCACCTCAATGCTGCTGTCCAAAGGTAAAACTCCATGTGTTCACTTCTGGCCATTTTGCATTTTTTTGTCACATGACTTGTCTACTCCTGCTGAATTCAGATACTTCAGCCAATTGATCAAGTTTTCACAACTGCTTTGCTAAAACAAGGGCCTGGAGTTTGTGAAACCTTCCACTGATTGACTAACTAACTGAATTTAGCATGGGTAGATGAATCAGATGACATAGATGCCAACCAACCAAAAATCAACATATGAGGTTTTACCTTTGGATGACAAAATGGTACCTGGTCAGTTTGTGTGCAGCATGTATAAAAATCAATCGTGCTGTGATTACCACAATACAAATTGTGAGAATAAGGCAACACATGATGAACAGGACGAAGCACAGTTCATCAAAAACACTGAGTGACGATTCTTGTAGATTTCGCCCATCAGCTTACATTGCCAACAGGGTCATCTAAATTATATCCTTTATACATAATAGCAACATCCGTCCCAATCTCAGCATGACTACGTATCTCGGAACTCCGCAACCGCGTCCCCGCAACAAATCACAGCTGTTCGATCAGTACAGAAAAGTACAGATGTCTACAGACTGACAGTACCTTCTTCCGTACCTTTCACAGAAGCTTAGTCGCTGCTTTGTAGGCCCTCACACGCAATTCCAGCCGCGCTCAATCCGAATCAAACTTCACCACAAGGCGCGCCCGCGGCGCCATCCCCACACCGCCGCACCTCACAACCCCTCCGCCGCATTCGTTGCACAATGATGGGTGATACGGGAGCGGACCTTGCACGTAAGAGCAGGCCAGCGCCACCATCGCAACCGAACAGCACCAGAGATGTGGCCGCTAAATTATTAAGTTCAATGAAGAACAACAGTACTCGGAAGGCCTCGATTGTGGCAATTTCACGACAAACATGGAGCTTCTCATGTTTTTCCAACCAGATACGGTGACCACCTCGTCTTCTAGCATACCACACATCATGCGATATATCTAAATTATTGAGTCAACTAGGTTACATTTTTAAAGCAGAGATGATGGTTTCCAAAGAACAGAACAATTCTATTCCGTCATTCCAGGATTTCGGAAATATAATACGACAGCACTATTACCCTTGTTTAAATTGCAAGCATGACCGGCAAAATGTTAGCGTTTTAAATAATGTGCAATGCTCTCGTGTAAGGTATGACGAAGGCCCCACGGGGATGACCACAATCGTCCACTAGCAATAAAAATCCTTCATCGTCAGCCATAGATTACCGAACAGAGGACTGGGTAAGTAAGACGTCACTTGCGTTATCGCTCAGCACCAAACTCATTACTACGGAACTGGAACAAAACCTAAGACAACGCTTACAGGGGAATGCACAGCCGATCTGGTAAAATGCGTCAGGGAATTTACAGCTGCTCGTCTATTAGCTCGCTTCCCCTCCCCACGCCTCCGTCGCCACGTTCGCCTACATGGGAAGTGGTTGAAAAATGATTACGAAGATATCTTTTAAAAAAATCAAAACTTTTCATAAAATAAAACCTACATTCTAAAACTCAAGCGAGCTGTTCCGCTATTATGGAATTACAGCTATGAGATAGATCAAAGTAAACTCCAGGGAGTATCTCTCAGTGCACCATTTGGCCAACACCCTATTTCTTTTACTTGCTCCTACTACTTCACCTCTACCCACAATGCATTTCCATCAGGCCTGTACGAAGGTGGGGTATTTTTCTAGCATGGCGTGAGGTGGCTGGTGAGGGGCGCGCTGTGGTGTTTCGTGTTGCCTGGTGAACTTATGGCTTCGGCAAAGACAGTGGCAAGTTTGAAAAATCGACAGTGTGTCAAGGATTACATTTTGACCGCCATTGACCAGCTGAAGCAGCGCAAAGCTCGTCCAGATCGGTACCGCATTGCCTATGTTCTCAGCAAGCAATTCGGAGTGGATGTTGAAGCTGCTAACGACACATTGGAGCAAATGACAGATGAACACAAGATTGTTCGGGTGGACTACAAGGGTTCTGTGAGCTACAGAGACATCAGAAACTGGATACGCGTCAACGATAATATTCAAGGGATATCCATGTACGGAGGTGCCTTTATCCTGAATTCTGATCGGGCTAGTGCTGCCATCCACGAAGCGGTCAAATCGTTAGCACTTGATAAAAATGCAAGGACAGTGACCTTGGCCGAGGTGGAAAAATACTTCAAAGACAAGGCACATAATCAATACACCACCGCGCCTTTGGCCGTCGCGCTTCAACGTGAAGTGAACGCCGGGCACCTGCTGAAAGCGGGCGTCAATGTTTTCGCTCTCCAGACATCGAAAAAACAAAAACAGGAGATGATGGTAAACCGGACAGAATCACCTACATCAGAGGGGACTTCAGATGGAAACGATGCCATCAATGACAACGGAAAAAGAGTAAAGGTACGTCGTGTCCCAGTTTTGGTTTCATGCGCGCATGGTAACAATATTACCATTCCGATCTCCCCATTCCTAGGGCCTAGATTCAAGCGCAAAGTTCGTCTTTGCATGTTCCCAAGCACCAAAAACACATATGTGATGGCATGTTGTGGATTACGCCCTGCAATGCTTCCGTCCTGACTGTATAGATGTGTGTCCCCGGTGTTTCAGGGCCTTCCCGTGTCATTGTATTTGATCGGGTTTCTTTAAGCTTGGCGTGAGTTAGCACCGATTGGGTGGCGAATAAGGTCAGCTCCGTGTAACTTTCTACATGCTGGAATGCGGATCACACGCGCTACGCTTATGTTTTCAAATCGTCAGCAAATAACGTGCGCTTACTGTTCGCTGTTTCGCATCGGGCAAGAACCAGAGATAAAACAACCGTAGGTACAGGGTACAAGGAAATGCTACGAACAGACGACTTGCGCCGCATTCGCTTAAACGCACCGCTGCCAAATTAACGTGTGTAGGCACAGGAGTTCAGTTATTGGGGAAGGTAAAGAGGTTCAACGCAGGCGCGTGCCCCCAGCGGCACGGATTCTAGTGAGGCCTGGGAGTGAGGGTGGCGGGGGCGTTGGATTTTAAAATTTAGCGTTGGCCATATATGTGTACGTTGCCATAAAAACCCTAGCCTCAAATGTCAGTTGAGAGTACCTGTTACACCCATTGGGGAATACTGGACAATGCGGGTCCATGTCGGTCAGACCAGCAACAACGGGCGGTCTATTCCCTGTCTGTTTGAACCTTGGAACAGTCTTTTGCAATTAAAGCCGTACCAAAAATTACAAGTAGGCTTGGGACCGGCGTATATTTCACATTTATAATTTTGAGCTTGTCCTCCGAACAGATAGGCAGTTGCAGCAACACGAAAGTGTAGATCCTACCTTCACTCAGCTCGACCACCACATTTCAGCACCAGTTCGCGATGCTGTAAATGCTAATCCTTTCCTATCATCAATATACAAATCGCAAAGGCGAAGAACATGCTCGGGCTGCCTTCCAAATGTACGAATTGGTGCTCTTAAGGCACTCAAAGGTACTGAGTTCAGATGCATCATAGTTTTCGTACGCCCCCTAGCCGTCGCCCGATATTAGCCACAGAGCAGACTCCACGCGGCTGGGGAGACTGCAACGCCGGGTTTAGGCGTTTTGTTTGTTTCAAGACTTGCAAGCGCGCAGGTTAAAACGAATGTTACAACATTTTCCTCCATAATTGATGATAACAGAAGGTTGAAAGGAACCCAGGCGAATATATCACAAAGTCTTAGAGTCCTATCTGTTATTTCACTCAACCATTGTACAGTGAATAGCGCCGGTAGATTATTCCATGCAGTTTTTAATGGCTGCTTGCTGTAGTCCGTTGACTTCAAAATGCAAGTAGTATGGTATCTTCCGGCAGCTTATGACTTCTTTTAAAGTTAACGAAGGGAACGCAGAACAAAACAATAAAAATCGCGCCCCCTGTAAACCCAATGGGCCCTATCTGGTTATCTCGTTGGAGAGGGGGCCCTTTCACCATCGCGAAACCCCTTGTGAGCCATATGCCCTCCCCTCCCCCTACCAGACCTTGTGCTCCTGCTTTCTGGGCTTTATTTTCGCGTATACTCGAAAACAATGTCCGTATACATTAACATAAGGGACTGAGATAACCAAATGCTACTATTTTGGGCGTTCATTTTCCGTTTTCAGCACCGAAAAATTTTCACCTCTGGCTCCATCCAGGTTATCTTTTTGCGCGTCGTACTACGGGCAGAATATTATCGACCCGCAGCAATGCGGGCGTACAGGTAGTCGTAGTGATAAATCTAGGGTACAACTTTTTGCACGTCAGAACATTAAAACAGTTGGCGGGAGATATGTATGATCATTAGAACATTGGTACTCAGCTAAGAAGTGACGTCATCGGATGTCAGTTTGCCATTGCGTATGGCCCGAAGACTTTCGCGAAATGCTGGACTGCTGTGCGAGTGCATCATTAAAATATTGTTTCTAATCTCTCGCACTATGTCCATGAGTTGGGAACAGCCTGTCTGATTCCTACAGAACAGTACTGAAGGCAGCGTTTCCATTAGTAATCCATTTGGTTTTATTAGCAATCCGGTTCAGTCCGGTTGGCACGAGTGGTTTTGGGTTTGGAGCACTTGTTGAGCAAAACTAGCCACGCACACTTCGTGCGGAGGGTTAGCCTTACAACGTGGTGCCGCCGGCCCGAGTCTTGGTTGATCCTCGCTGGCTAGCTGCCAGCTGACCTGCCCATCATACGCCAGCTCTGGGACTGGTACAACTGTAAAATGCTCTAAGGCTGTGAAACGGACATGTGACACAACATGGGTGCAGAATGCCTACTTCATGGAAGCGAAACCTTCAAATGATGCAGAAGAGGCCTTTCGGGACGGAGAATTGGCGCATTTTCTGCCATCGCTGTGGTCTTGAGCAGAGTGAGGGACGAAAAACGTGTGACATGAAGATGCACTCATGCTGTTGCAGATGAAGAGAAATGTTGGTGAGAAACAGGGTTACTAAGATAACGTCCCTGGATATTAACACGCGACCGGGTGGCTGGTTGGATGCCCTTGGCTCGGGTGGGGTGGATGTCAATTTGACCCCCCTGAGATTTCAGGAACTGAGAGAGCTACAGACACCAAGTTCACAGGGTGTGTTAACCTGTACGTGAACTCTCAGGTCAAATTTTTGGCCTCCTAGGTCATGACCTTCGGGTGAAAAATGTAAGACAAGGTCAAACTCCAAGTTGGTCTCCAAAGTGTCCCCAGAACCTACAAACTTGTTGGAAGAAAAGGTCACAATCATTCGAGGTCAGTGACCTTGTTTAACCTTCAGGTCATGGTGACCAAAATCATGGAAGACCGCCTTGAGTTTTGGATTTGAATGAACGAGAAATATTAAGCTAGGCAGTTTGTTCCTAAACACGAAATGATGACTTGGGTCATTTTAGGTCAGCAGCCTTTTCTGACCTACAAGAAATCCATGGGAGATACCAAATGCGGTTCATGTTATCACTAAATTATAAACGAGCACCAGAAACTACCCTAAACAGCGAGCCCTAGAGAAGGACAGCAGGTTAATTTTGGCCCTGGTCTGACCTTCATATCTGACCCTAGGTCAATGAAATCAGGCCATTCAATTGTTGCGTTGCCTAAGAAAGCATCTCAGAGATGTATGGCTTCGTCTAACTTTCCGTTGTTCCATCAGATTAAATGATTTCCTTGAAATTGACTACGCTGAATCGATGGTCTGACTGTAACCTGCCGTAGGTCTGCGATTTACAAGGCACATCCCATCTTTTATACCGCGCGATCCACTATCCAATTTTTTACAGTGGTACAAAATGGGACTTGGTGAGATGGACAGGGTTCTTGACAGAAAATGAGCACCCTTTCAAAAATGAGTGCCCGTTTTCTAAAGAGTGAGCCACGCGGGATGAAAGACTCATTGAGCACCCTCTTCACAATAGCGATATCGCTATGGTATCGATCGTATCTCGCCGGGGAACATTGCCACTCCTCTTTTAAGTAACACCCCTATGATCTTGAGAATCCCGAGGTGAAAATTGACGTCTGTCGTAGGGATGAATTGGTTTCCGAAATAAAAACACCGGTATAGAGTTCTCCGCTGCGGAAAAGTTTGTGCCAGAGGAATTCTAATATCGCAATTGCATGGCGTGACACGTCCGAGCACTCCCGCTCTTACGAATGAGGCTGCCGTTCGCGGAAGCCATTCTTGAGCTATGGTGAAATGGCCGTACTTGTTTGAGATCATCATGAATACGGGGCCAGATCTCGGTGCGGCATTGTAGTAGCACGAGACCAACTAATTCAGGCAGGGAGGAAACGGGCGACCGAATTAGCAAAGACGTGACTCCATTTTCGGATTCGGTCATGCGCTAATACGCTGTAACCATGAATCCGCCCGCTTTTGGACGTTCTTAAGGACCGCTATCGACAACCAGAGCAGATAAAACGTATAGCGAACCACACGGTGTATGCTGCTGTACCGTCTGTAAATCACTAAGCGATGTCGGCGCTGCCTGACCGTAGGTGTGTTCGGGGCCAACAGCAAAGCGCTCGGTGCCGTGAAAACCAGCCCGAGAAACACGTGCACTGAGGTCTAAACCGAAAAGGAGTGGGGCATGAAACAGTGTGTTTAAAGAGTGCCACGCAGAGAGCCGAACTGATGCCCGCAGATACCCACCCAAGGTATGTGCGTGTCGGCAGTACTTACCGTTGGTCACAGTCGCCGAGAACGTCAGCTATGCAAAATTCCTCAGTTTCGTCAATTGAAATTGCTGCGTCTTGCGAGTCCGAGTCTTGCAGGACAAACTCCGCTGACAGGCGATAGTTCTCGTGCTACGGTGACTCGGGGTGTCTTGCGAGGCCGAGTCTTGCAGGACAAACTCCACTGACAGGCGATAGTTCTCGTGCTGCGGTGGCTCGGGGTGCCTTGCGGGTCCGAGTGTTGCAGGACAAACTCTGCTGCCAGGCGATAGTTCTCGTGCTACGGTGGCTCGGGAGACCGAAGGCGATATGACCGGCTGCTCCCATGACAGTGAGCCTGTTCTCGAGCCTGACCAGTGCCTTGTAGGTCTGGCTGCTGTTAACGATGTCTTGTTAGGATTCTCGGCCTGGACCCAGCACAGGTGATCCCTGGTCGTGCTGTTCTGGTGGCCTCCCAAAGGCGCATGGGATTTGGCACGCCGCGTGCCTGCAGCATAACGGTGAACAGCTGCCTGAGCTGTCTTGGTGTTTGGTGCCTGCTGCCTTCCCCAGTGTCTTGGTGTTTGGTGACTGCTACCTTCTCCAGTGTCTTGGTGTTTGGTGGCTGCTGCCTTCTCCAGTGTCTTGGTGTTTGGTGACTGCTGCCTTCTCCAGTGCAGCAAAACGAGGTCCTCCATTGGCATTTGGGCCTTTGACGATGTGGAGGATGAGGCGCGGGTGAAGGTAGTCCTGCTAGTTCGCGTGCACGCGTACATCCATCCTCTCGATTACATCACCATTGGTGTAGTGATATGTCCGGATGTGATGCGGGCGGCCCGGGTTGATGGCGATGTGTCCTGTAAGTAACATGTATAAACACAGGACACAAATGTGCTGTCACGGATAAGCAGTTCCTCAGGAATCTCTTTTTGGAAACATAACCCAATTCGTTGATTTCACTGGTCGTTTCTCATTTTTGCTTTATCCGTCTCTACTCAACTGACAAATTCGCAATAACATAAAACATATGTTGACTTGAGACTCATTTAAATAAAAGACGCAATACATACCAAAATAACGTGACAAAATTACGGATTATAGTCCTTTGCCGAACGCCTAATGATCCGTGACCGGTTCGTTGTTTTACAGAAATGTCAGTCAGCATTTCAGCGTGCGTTCAGTCCCCCAACGGAGCATTGCTGTCTAAAATATGCGGGTCTTTTTTGATATAGTCAATTTTTTGTAGGTAAATAAGCCTCGAGTCATCGTGTCTTGTATATGACCACCAACCGACTCAAACAAGGACTAAAACTCGTTTGCAATGCATCAGCACGCGGCGGTCTACGCTATCTGCTTCTTTAATAGATTTCAACTGATACGAAACTCGGACAGGAAATGAGCTATTCCGTAACAAGTGGCCCTCGCAAATTGCCGTTCCTTCACGTACGCCATGAGTGACACTAGGTAGCCTGATTCATGTGCTTTTCCACGACATTGATCGCGCGTTGTTGCTACCGCGGGGCCTGGAATAACGGAGACGCAATGCCGCCATGTCCTTCACACCGAATCACGTTAACTAATGCAAACACAAGCTGATGGGGCGCAAGCTGTGGAACGTTTCGTCCGGGCTGACGAACCACGTCGGCTCGGCGGTTTGCGTTATCTGAGTTGCTCCCCTCTCTCCCCCCCCCCCCCCCCGCCCCATCAGTTGGTCCCGCACGTCCGCAGCGATCCGACGCTAATGACGCGCACGTGCTGAAGCTGAGTCCTTGCAGACTTCTTCGCTGTGATGTCGTACTGGTTGAAACACTTGGGACCTGATATCTGCGATTTTTGTTTCCGAAGGCCGCAGCTCCCCGAAATTCGCAAAAAAATGACGCGAATCTAAGTTGAGTCGTGATTCTCCCCCAATCGTCCGTTGACCGTGGTTGGCCCGGGATCTTCTCCGCAAATCATCCGTTGTTTGACCCTCATAGCCCGTGGATTGTCTCGACACCATGTGATATCGATCAATATTGGGGGCGTGCGGTCGGGTACCATCGACTGTTTCCAGCTAGCCCACCGCTGGCCGCTGCTCGGGCTCCCTGTTGAAACTGCACCGGTCTCCGAAAATGCCCCAATTGACGGGTCTGTTTTCGTTTTCCCGCAGAAAACCAAGGTGATCTTCGACCCGAGCGAGACGCGCCCGACGCAAACCGACCAGCCGGCGGCCAAGCGAGCAAAGAAGATGGTGATGAGCGCTCTTAGCTCGTCCGCTGCCGCCGCCGTCGCTGCTGCCCCTGCCGCGGCCACCGCCGCCGCCACTGCAACCTCCACGTCCACCGTCACCGCTACCGCCTCCACGACCGCCCCGGCCAGGCGTGTGTGCAACTTCTGTCACAAGCAGACCAAACATGAGGTGGTGCTGGTGTGTCGTCAGTGCCAGACGCCAGGTGAGTGGGATGTCAACCTTACCCCAATGGCAGGTGGGTTGTTAACCTGACCCCATAGATCTGTGGTTGGTGGGCTGCGATTTGACCTGAAGTTTGGTCAAGGCCATTTACCGATTTTGAAGTGGCTGACTGGCGACCTGAGCTCAGGTCAGCAGGCTAGTGACCTGATCCAAAGCTAAAGGGGTAATTCAAGATGAGTGGCGCGATGATGTCACTCGAGGTCGGCGGCGCTCTGGTATGGGTCGCTCTGCTGCCGCCGCGGCCCGCCCTCTGCCACCTTAACAGCCGAGATTTGAAGCAGCGACAGAGCTGACTGCTGTGTATTACATGGTGCTGTGTGCGGGCGGCTCTGTGTCAGACACTGTGTCAGCTCAACCGGAGCTGGCGGCGCGGCTGCGCCGGCGGTGCTGCCCGACGGATTTGCGATCGGAAAGCCCCGTGCTCTATCCTCGACATGGTTAGCCTCCGCTGACTTGTTTCTAAGGGCCATGACGGTGGCCGAACAGAAGCGGTTGCTATTCTTGCTCTAGAAACAAAACCCACGTGACGCCGCACTATTGGATCTCCTACCGGGAGTTCCATGTAGGGTACCTGAACCGCAGTACTGATTTTCTCGATTGGGTACTGCCATAGGACGAATGAGGGTCGTGTCCTCCTGCTCGTCCATCGTCCGATCGCAGCGGGTCGTGTTTTTAGTCACTGACTCAGTACCGGTCTGTGCTCACCTTGTGCTTGTGCTCTCCAGCGCACCCGAGCTGCTTGGGATACAGCAGACGCCTGGCCAAGGTCGTGCAAAATCACCCGTGGACATGCATGGACTGCAAGACCTGCAAGCTCTGCCGGGACGTGGGTGGGGTGAGTGTGCGACGAAGGGGCCCCGTCATATGTGCCGGACCAGAGACGCCCATAGCTCTCCAATCCGTTCCTGTTGGCGATGCTCTTGTGCATTGTGATGTTGCGTTTTTGTCAGTTGGTGCAGCTGCTAGGCGCCATATGACCAGGATAATCAGCGTGATAAATTCGCCATCATCATTATCAGTGCACCTGCGAGTGACATTACCATACATACCAGCATTACTATTCGCATTATTTTGGTGTCATGGACGGCAAACTGAAACATGGAGATGCATTGACATCCCGACTAAATAGTACATCAATAGGTGCAAGGTACTACGAACAGTAATTTCAAACCTACGGGCCTAGCCAGCTGGATTTTTTTTAGACAGCGAGTCATAGTTTTGACAGGCTACCAGTATTCCGGGAATGATATAGATAGCTCCGACTCATTGTTTCTGTGAATGCTTTTCTGTAAACCCGTGGCTGCAGACACGATTTTAATTAAACACGCATCACGCACCGAGGCACTGATCGTATTCGCTAGATCAGCCATGGTAATCTTTGCACGTTGAGGCCCAGTCGCCGACTTCTTATAAGAGCAGATTCAGTAATTTTCCTTGTTGGTCCTGTGCTCTTAATATTAAAGAGTTCTAGAAGGTTCTGTACCCGCCTGTATTCCAGCCTTCAAGTGTTGGTCAAGAAAAATGGTCTCCGAAAGGGGACTTTTCTGTCCGGTTGCTCGCGTCACGCACGTGCTCAGTAAAGCTCAGACGAACAGGGTATTTGGACTTCCCCGACATAGGCTTTGTTCATTCCATGCATTTTCGCACAGCTCACACCTAATTTTTAAACCAGATGCGGATGCGTGCTATCCCCGTGATAACCAGACACCATGAACACGATATTTTTGAGCGTCGTACCATTCCACAGATCTCTGCGTATGCGCAGTTTGATTTTCTGACGATGTGTAAGACCTCCCAAAGCATACGCAAACGCTTAACTTTCAAAGGCAAATTGATAGCGCGAGAAGTTGTAACGGCAGCGACGTTTGCCATTACAGGTTTCCGTAAAAGGACACGACTTCCGTCAACAGGAAGCCGCGACCTTGTCAATCGTCACTCATTTTGATCACTATGTTCGGCCAAAAGATACATTGAATACACAGTTTCTTAGGCGTCGGGATTCACGGGGCTGAAATTAAACTTACTTGCATATTCTCTTCGCATGAGACAAAGCAAAATGTGCTTAGCATTCGCAAACGAAGTTTCTCGGAGGAGACATGACACCGTACCCGGGACCTGTGCTGCCTTGCCTTGCCGTGTTGCGATGTCGTGGGCACTCCTCTTCTTATGAAAGACTACTGACACGCCGCCGCCGCCTGGCCGCAGCATTCGCGCACCCTGTGTGCTCTGCACGTCCAGCACCCCGTACCCCGCCCACTGTGTATGCTCTGCACGTCCAGCACCCCGTACCCCGCCCACTGTATATGCTCTGCACGTCCAGCACCCCGTACCCCGCCCACTGTGTGTGCTCTGCACGTCCAGCACCCCGTACCCCGCCCACTGTGTGTGCTCTGCACGTCCAGCACCCCGTACCCCGCCCACTGTGTGTGCTCTGCACGTCCAGCACCCCGTACCCCGCCCACCGTGTGCGCTCTGCACGTCCAGCACCCCGTACCCCGCCCACTGTGTGTGCTTCGCACGTCCAGCACTCCGCACACCGTGTGCGCTCTGCACGACCAACACCCCGCCCACTGTGTGCGCTCTGCACGGCCAGTGTTCCGTTCACCCCGCACACCCCGTCGTTAGAGTGTCCCGCGCAGGCGGCCCAGCTCACCGGCGTCTGCCGCAGGAGCTGATATTCTGCGACAAGTGCGACGAGGCGTACCACATGGTGTGCCACCGGCCGGTGGTGCGGCGAAAGCCGGTCGGCGAGTGGATGTGTCTGCAGTGTCGCGGTGGCAAGCCCGGTCCCGGCCGGCCCGCCAAGCTAGGTGAGGCCGCGCGACGCTGCGGCTCGGGCGACGAGAGGGAGCACGTGGAGCCGTGGATGCTGTTTGAGAGTGGAAGCGGACCAGCTCACCAGAGCTAGTTTAGAGCGGTTCTGGAGCGGTTTTGGACGGTTTTAGAGCGCTCTTGGGGTGGGGTGTGTGTGGGGGGGCCGGAGTGGGAGGGGGTAGGCGTGCACCGAGGAACGTCTGGCCACCTTCCGGCAGGCCTTTTGCCAAGGCGAGGCTGGTGACGGTTGTGATAAGTGCCAGCTTTGTGTCTCTCTTTCTCTGAGGGACCTGGAGTGCGGAAAGGTCGTGTGGAACTTGCGACGGATCGATGGTCAGCCGCGACAGGTCGAAGGTCAGCCCGTTGTGATAACCAGGAAAAGTTAGGATTGGTAATCCGTGATGTACTGAAACAGGTCTCGCTGCCCGTTAAAACGCCATCAGCAAGCGTTGGCATCTGGTGCGTGCGCACAGCGAGATGTCAGCACGTCACCGTCGGCACTTGACCTCAACCTTGACTTGACCCCTTGACTTCAGCTTGGAAGCCACAATCGCCGCCTGCCCGTGAGCTGCTGGCGAAGCCGGCGGCGGTGGCGGCGTCGCAACCGAAGGTAGCGCAGAAAACCGCGCCGAAGCCAGCACTAAAGTTGGCTCAAAAGCCGGCGCCGAAATCGGTGCAGAAGCCGGCGCAGAAGCCGGTGCAGAAGCCGGCGCAAAAACCGCCGCCGAAGCCGGCGCCGAAGCCGGCGCCGGTTGCGGTGGCGGTCCGGCTGGACTGGCCGCTGCAGCTGTTGGACGCGCCGGTGGACCCCAGCGTACCGGACGCTTCCGGCTGGAGCACCGCCGAGGTGGCCGCTTACTTCAGCCGTCACGGCTTCGCCCAACACGCCGACGCCTTCCGCAAGCACGTGAGTGCACCGCCAGCGTAGCCGGCCGGCGCGCCGGTGCTGTTGGCCGCGGGGCGCGCCGCTCGTCCGGTGCTGGCGGCCAGCGGGTGCGCCGCTCGTACGGTGTCAGCGAGCGCGGGGCAGCAGTCAGAGGGAGGCCCCCCTCCGGTGCCGGCTGAGTGCCAGGCGGTCAGACGCGACAGGCGGCTGTGTTAATGGGATGAAGGCGGCTGCCGTTCAGCTCGTGCCACTGTCGGTGGCGTGGTCCGCGGTGGTCTCGGATACAGCGTCTGACTGTGATGACTGGAGCTATGCACACCGCCGTTTGAAAGCGTCACCTCGTGCCGTCTCCCACAGGAGGTGGACGGACCGGCGCTGCTGATGCTGGCCAGGATGGACGTGCTGCGAGGCCTTGGCCTGAAGCTCGGGCCCGCGCTCAAAGTCTACAACCACGTCAAGCTGTTGCAGACACGGCGGCGAGCCTGTCTGGACTTCTGCCTACTCTGAGCACCGATAGATGACAGTCTGTGCAGCGAGCTTGCGTGGACTTCTCCCTGCTGTGAGTGTCAATAGATGGCAGATGTGGCGGGCTTGCGTGGCCTGCATCCCGTGAACGCCGATAACATGACGGGCTTGCTTGAAATTCTGCCTGCCGTGACTGGCGATAGATGGCACTTCCAGCGCCTCGCGGCTTTCGAATAATACGTCCGCGAGCTGTGTCCCTCCTTCATGTCATGGATGTCAGTGCTCGGATGTGGGAGGAATGTTTCACGCCGCCGCCGACACCCGGCCTCATGTGTGGTTCGGCGGTAGCGGCTGCGGTTATCAGACTACTTCGCCACCGGAGTGACGGCTGATTAATTCGTCGCCAGGCCTGTCGTGGACCGGGCCATCTCGGCGTGTAACGGCGTGGAGGCGCTGGCTGCTTCTCCGGTGTGTGTTGTCAGATGGCTGTTTTTCGCCGTCGGCTGGCTAAGCTGAGTCAGTCAGAGCTCCGCGTGACACAGAGACCTCATGCGGTGCTTGGTGTGGCATCTCCCATGCTTCCCTGTCGGTAGAATCAGCTGCGTGATGTCATTAGCCGAGATCTCTGGTATGTGGAGGCCGCGAGCCAAGTGAAGTGTTTTGGTGGTTTGTAGCAAGGCGGAGTAGGTACCGTGTATTGCCACCCCGGTGCACCGACGCCGTAAAGGGCGAGACATATATGTACGTGCATCGATTCCTGTGCTCGGTCTTCGGAATGGTTCAGGTACTCAGGTGGTCTGCGTACCCGGGTGATATGCATGCTACCTTTTGTGACGGAGCGATTGACGTGTATACATACATCAAAAGAGAGTTTTTGACCGGTGACGGTGTCGCAAGCCATACAGCATGTTTGTGGCCGAAGAAAGGCTTAGACATGTGGTGATCAGGCGCAACCCTGGAAGATGACGAGACCACCAGGTAACGAGGCAACAGCAGTTTTGCCACCAAAGAGCCATGCTATTGAGTGTTACAGGAAACCAGAGAATGACAATTTATTCCCGAAGGAAATGTCTCGCTTCTAGTGCTGAGCTGAGGTAGCCAGTTTGTTGCCTACGAAGACGTTCACTACCATTGATGTTTCAGGGTCAACGTTTTCGTGCTTGCTGAGCCGGAATGCGCTTAATTAGCCGGCCGGTTACCTAACATCCAGGTCTTCTTATTCGGCATCCAAACTCCGTTACGTAACGAGCAGTGATGACAGCCACGGCTAACTAGCTGACCACGAACCGCCGCTGTCGGTCCGTGATCGGCTGAATGCGACACCTGAGCCCTGCGCCAGCTGGACCGCATAATGACCTTCGCATGAATACGATGTAGCGCCTTTTGACGACAGCACGGGACGAGCGCGGCCAAAGGACGGCACATCAGTCATGTTCTTCCATTTTCCGATGCCTTGAAAACTGGAGATGCAAGGGCCGAGCAGGGAAAGGAATAACGCGTAGGCGGTAGATGTCGTCACTGGAGTCTTTTCCACGGATGACGCGTGGCAGAAGTCGTAGTTTGACAGCGCCCTGGAGGTGGCAGCACTATGTGTGTGCGCAATGGCTGGGTGGCGGCACGGTGCGGTCGGGCCTGCAAATCCATGACCTCACTTGATTCCGTGCGCTGAACCAAGCAACCGCAACCGCCCCGACCCGACGACCGCCAGTGGTTTGAAGCGCGGCGCCCGCAACAGTCACGCGGCTGCTGGAGCACTTTCACTGCCCACAGGCCGCCGGCCGACGCCTGCACGCAGGCGCACGCCTCGCAAAATCACCAACGAGGCCCTGACCGTGACCTGGTAGGGCCTGGCTTGCGGTCGCCCCGGACGGTGGCGCCACATAGCGGAAACACTCCTGATCCCGCCACCGACGCGCTGGCTCAGCGAGCCTCGCCAGAGCGACCAGGAGAGCGAGGGGAGGAGGCAATGTGGTCAATGTGGTCTCCGATGTGGTCACCAGGGAAGCCCAGAGCCGTTTCAAGCCTCGCCAGAATGACCGAAGGGGTGACACAGCCTCCGATATGGTCACCGGGGAGACCCTGAGCCTTCCCGAACCTCGCGATAACGCAGCTGAACAAGAAACCTCCGAGAACATGGCTCACACATTCCAGAAAATCTGATACGCGGTAGTTACCCCCTAATGGAACCTCACTGCAAGGCAGCTGAACCGGAGACCCCCGAGAACATGACTCACACATTCCGGAAAATCTGATGTATGGTGCTTACCCTCTAACGGAGCCTCACTTCAAGGCAGCTGAACCGGAGACCTCCGAGAACATGGCCCAGGCATTTCGGAACATCTGCTGCACAGCACCTACCATCTAATAGCTTCTCCTTCCACCGACTATGTCAGCAATGTATGTCATCTATGCGTTGTGGCCAACCCTTGCGCACAGTGATGTGATGCCTGATGACCGCCATGACATGAATGCAAGTCTGTTTGCTCCCTGGTCGCGACCTGCATGAGTAGTCATACTGTGACTTTCTACGGCAGTAATGTTTCTCGATATCTCCGTCACATTAAAACACGCAGGTTTTTTCATTTATCGCGGGATCGGTCTGACCCGCGGTTACTCGATGTAGATGTTATGTGTAGCTGACAACTGGTGGCATACTCGCGGGGAGGCAAGGTTTTTCGCAAGATGAGGCGTTACGTGGGTTAAATTGCAGATCTAATGCAGCCTTTCTCAATAAAATGGTTTTCATGAGAAAAATGGATGTGAATTAATCCGACACTGTGGTTTGTAATGAAAGACGTCTATTGTCTTTTCCCATTGGAATACACAACGAGGGGACACCGGAACGATTTGTGGTCATGACCGGTGAATGCCGAACATTTCAGCGGGGTTGAATCCGGTGCCTGGACGAGACAAATAGACAAATGCATCGTTTATGACTTGGACCGTTTGTTCGAGTTTCGTATGGCATGTTTGTTGTTTTCGGTGTATCGATATACAATATTACCTCAGTAAATTTATTTAGAAGCGTTTCGATCAGCTTTATGCCCAGTTTCAAGGAAATGACTACACTGGAAACATGCCGTCACGCACAGAACATGCATACCATTCTAGTTTTCATCGCACTCCCACGAAAAACACGCCGATTACAACAAGGCTCAGCCGGCGTTCAACTATGCGCTTACGAGAGGAGGTAACGAAGGCACGTGCGCCTACGCACCGCAACGCTGCACTCATCAGAAATTCGCTTGTTATTAACCATACTAGGGCTTGCTACATGCTGTAAACGCCTCAACACACTTGTAACATTGTATATTAGAAATATGGCATCCATCATCAACCCACAAAACAAACACCTCGCGCAACTATTACTTTGCGACATGCCACTGGTAAGACAGACTCTCATCGTCTGGTGCAAATGTGTGTGTGTGTGTGTGTGTGTGTGTGTGTGTGTGTGTGTGTGTGTGTGTGGTGTGTGTGTGTGTGTGTGTGTGTGTGTGTGTGTGGTGTGTGTGTGTGTGTGTGTGTGTGTGTGTGTGTGTGTGTGTGTGTGTGTGTGTGTGTGTGTGTGTGTGTGTGTGTGTGTGTGTGTGTGTGTGTGTGTGTGTGTGTGTGTGTGTGTGTGTGTGTGTGTGTGTGTGTGTTGTGTGTGTGTGTGTGTGTGTGTGTGTGTGTGTGTGTGTGTGTGTGTGTGTGTGTGTGTGTGTGTGTGTGTGTGTGTGTGTGTGTGTGTGTGTGTGTGTGTGTGTGTGTGTGTGTTCAGGTGTGTGTGTATGTGTGGATATAAAAGTGCAGTTGAAACGAGAGAATCCGTCAACATCGAAAGTACAGCCGCGGGGGACAAGACGCATGATTCGGGTCGGCAGGCCATTCAGCAGCAAGAAATACCAAACATACGCACAGTGCACGGCTTACATGACAACACATCAGCCAAGTTAAAGCCGGCAGAATCACACCAGCGTTCCGGCGGACTTGCCGTGTACACTGCAAAGTGACACTGGCGGCAGACATACCCAGTTGGACCCTGTCCGACGACTTCACTCCGGCTGCGGACAACGACGCAACCTCGCCTCGCATGCTGTTAGTGCAGTTTTGTTCTGATGCCGTTTTCTGTCGTGGAGCACACAAAACAGCCCAATCTGCCAAGCGTTTCGGGGGATAACCCCACCAACCCCAGAAGTGGTTTGACTCATGGCTTCGGTCAATCCTAAGCTTCAGTCTCCTGGGTCTTTCGTGAGCTCCGGCACTCCAAGTCCGCAGCCTGCACGGCACAATGGCGTCGCCGCCCCCGAAGCCAACAGACAGGAGCTCTGTGCCAGCCACTCGGCAGGCGACTCGATCGAGGCACAGGACGTGGCTGATCAAGGTCGGCCGAGCCAAGCCGAGCGGAATGCGTCAGCGGAGGAGTAAAAATACGCCCTCAAAGCGCGCTGGTGGCGGCTTCACATCCTGTTCGATGTCAAACGCCCAACGCGCGGCTTTTTCGTAAATCAGGGGCCTGGTGTCGTCCACCCGGCGCGGGATCTCCAGCAGCGGGCGTAATCTGGCTTCGCCTGTCTGCGCCCCCGCAGATTCCTCTGTAACGGGATCCGACGCGGAAAAGCCGCCGACGTCGTGCACCAGTGTCCGGCCCGGCCGGAGCGGCGTAGCGTCTTCCCAGTCGGCTTACCTCGCGCAGTCGTCCGGCCGCCAGCACAGCACAGCACAGCGCGCTCAAGCCCCGCACAGTGCGCGGCTCATTTGCGTATCGAAGGCCATCAAACGTCAGATCCACCGTGAGGAGCGGTGGCCTGCAATGCCGCGCGTCGCATACCAACGGCGCTTTGATAGCCAGTATCAGAGCCGGGCCCGCGAGGCTGGCGGCCGGGGCGACGCGTCGATGTCCGTTTCGAGACGCGCGGCGCTGTCGCGATGACATCGACGGCACTTGGCTTTTTGTCGGCGGCGAACCTGGGTGCCACTCACCGCGCTGGCGCTCTGGTGGAACGGCTTGGTTTGACGTGTTCTCCGCAGGATGCTGCTGGCCATTTGTTGCCCTGCTGGAAGACGCTTGAGCTAACGAGGAAGGGCGGGAGCTGCGGCGCGAGCCGCCGCCCTAAAGGAACACCCATGTGAGGTGCAGGCGTGCCAGGTGAGCTTGTGACCACCGGCGATGGCATACGGCGATACGATTGTTCGGTTTTTTGCTTTTTGTGCTCACCGTCTGAGTGCGTGGATGCCAAGCCATTACCAGACGGCTAATCGTTTTCCAGTATGAACGCTATCAAGATGATGATTAGCGGGGGCCCCACGGCCACTGCCTGCTCGGTGTGACAGAGGAGTTTGTGAGCCAGCCAGTGCCTCGAACGACCTTGATATGATCTCTGATAAGGATTAGATCCGTCTTCCAAAACGCTGAAAATGTGACTGACGAACCAGGAGCACGGCCTCGGAGAAACCCAGCTTGCTCTTCGCCCTCGCCTTGATATTTCCACGCTCTTACTGTGGGCCATGTCTTGGAAATATCGGCCTGGCTTACCTGGAAATTTTCGGAGCTCAATGGCATAAGGCGGAGCTCATTAGCTGGTTTTCGCGCTGGATCGCCTCCAAACACATGGTCGCCAAACACGTGGTGACGTGGTCCATGCCTTGTTACGTCCGTTGGAGTAAGCTGAGGTTAGGAACTTCCAGCTTGGTGAACAGTTATCGTCACGTTGCTCACCTTCACCTTCAGAGTTCGTTAAAACGCAGCTACTCCCAATCTGTTGTCAACAATGTTGTTATGACGCTCCATGGACTGTAAGCCATAGAAAATCGACTGATATGATTAGATCACACTAACATGACTCCGTAGATACGGTCCCCACTCATAACAATTAATGGTTAACAAACTCAATGAAAATAGCTTAGATCAGAGCGACGGATTGTCGGAGGCAAATGGAAAACAGCTATTTGCAACAAACTTTCGCATAACTCCTGCCACACGAAGAACCGACGAGCATTTGCATAGCGTGTCCTTGGAAAGAAACGACGCAAAAGCTGCCTACCCATCAATGGTTCCGGCGTCAATGTTCCGGAGATGTTAGCACGCGCCCGGGTGGCCGGCTAGATGCCTTTCGCTCGGATGAAAGGGTGGTCAATTTGCCCCCCCCCCCCCCACCGAAGCGCGTGTAAACGAATGCGGACGCGAGGCTTCCTAAAAAGAACACTTATCTGCATCGCGCGTTCCGTTATCACGCATCTTTTTCCATGTGATGAATGAGACGGTGCACCTGATCCAAAGCGATCGCTCTTTCGCGATGACGTATGCAAAACCGACCGCCATCTGCGACACCGCCCTCGATCCGGGCGGGAGTGGGCACTAGACGGGACCCAGCTCGCAGTCGGGTGACGCCGCACGACCCCACCTGACCCGCTGCTCCGACGCGGCTCGGTCACGGAGCGTTTGCAGGTGGCGGTCCGGGCTACCGATCCGGTGGTGTCGGTGGCCGCCGCCTCGGCGATCTACGACCGCCAGCGACAGACGGCGGCGCCGACCAGTTTTGTTCGCAGCAGGTCTGACCAGCCGTCCATCATCGAGTTTTATCGAGCGGTGCTCGCAAGCGCTTTGAGCGGCAGCTGCACAGCGAAGCCGCCGTGATCAAAGGCATGGCGTGCCATGACGTACTCGGGCAGATACCTCCACCAGCTGAATGATGGCTGCTTGTTTGCATGTGCAGGAATGCTGTTGCTTTTTTCTTGGTGCAGACAAGCTATTCTTACCAGAGTGCAGGTTCTGAGGGATTGCAGAGCCTCTAACGTCCCAAAGCTTACGTTTGGCTTGTGTCGTTCGCTGTGTACGGGATGTTTGAAATTCCAAAGGCCCCGAGGCAGCTCCTGCTCCCAGCTTGAAGATCTTTAGTCCACGTCCTTACATATCCAAACTATGTCTATGCATGAAGTATAATCTCACTGCCGTCGTACTGAGCTTGCTTTTGTATTATACAGTAGAGACGATACAAAAAACCAAGAGTGCATGACAATCCCAATTCGCCAAAAGTGTCTGGTTCAAAGTCAATCTACGGCTGTGAAAAGTGTTCGCTCTACAGTCTGGGGCTCCTGAGAAATGCAGTGACTATGATCCCAGTGCGAGTGGTTCTTAACCAAAGTTATGTACATCGACGCCATTGGAATAACTCAACAATATGCAAGGTTTACACGGACAAGCCTTGCAATGCCTCTCTTTGGGTACAGTCTGCACGATATGTTTGGGATTCCAAGTATCGGCCCTCTACGACCCCGCAAAAGGGTAGAACAGGTAAAAAGACACAGGGTGTAGTGACGCCTAATTTGTGCGCAGGTTTACAAGTCATGCTAACTTGTTTTTATTATTTTAAGGCTATTTGTGTCCGATACCGATATCAGTTTTGTCGGTAGGCTGAAGAAGAGCACTCTGCATTCTGGTCATTGATGACAATTATACAAAGCGCCATTATGTCTAAAGCAACGTCCACCTACCCGACATATGCTTAAAATGTTACCCGGTCAGCTGTCTTAAGGGACACCGGGTCATGGCCAAGAGCCCTGGGATACCATGACAGGCACGGACCTTCTAGCCGAGGCGTGTTGCCATGCTGAGGCGTGCGGCGGCGCACATAAAAAACACGAATAAAAAATCCGGTCAGCTCCGGTCGGCACACAAGGCGCTGCGAGAGCGAGCGCACGCTCTCGCGCACGCCCCTGCGTGGTCACGCTAGGGCAGCGCGTGCCGACCTTCCCGCCGTGCAGCGCCGTGTCAGGTTGCACCATCGTTCTGGAGCACTTCCCGAACCGCAGCGTAAACCGGCTCCGCGCTGCGACTCCCAAGCCACAGGCACCAGAGTCGGTCGCCGGGCACGCGAGCCGCGCGCCGCTAAGGTCGCGACCCCGACGCGTCCACGACCAGCACTTTTACTTTCTGCCGGCTTCCGGCCGGCCGCCGCGGCGGGCGTCTGGGAGTAAAATAGGCCCCGCGCCGAACAGCGCCGGGGGCGACGCAGACTGCCTTGTCACGCTGTCAGAGACGGACAGGCGGCCGCGGTGAGACGATGAGCCATTGTCACGGATCGTTCTCTGAGTGGCCGGCAGTCACTCCTACCTTGACCTGGGCTGCGAGTGGAGGCTGTCTTTTCAGGTGGGATCGGGGCGACGGTGATCTGGCCGCCTGGCTCCCTTTACGTAAGTGACAGTGCAAACCACTGAGTTGTCTAGTCGGGAAGTCCTCCAAAAGGTTCTGCCTCTAGAGCCGCTGTTTAAACACTCAGGGGGACGGTGAGACCTTGCCGATCATGCTCAGGAAATGAACGGTCCAGGGGAGGAATGCCCATCTCGTTTTTGACTGACACGTGCACATGACCCACGTTGACTGGTGCAGCGGTCTTTGCAACCGACGACTGGCTTCCAGTTTCAAATCAGACAAGTGGAGGGATAAGCCGGTAGAAGGCATTTCTTGAATTATTGGCTTGAGCTTTTGGAATAGCTGATAAATGATCCAGGTGGCTATGGGCCGCTTTAAGCGCGCATTACATGGCTTACCTGTTGAAGGCTTTGGTTACCATCAGGACCTCCTGATATCTTAATCGCATTCGGTGAAGCATTTCAGGTGGATTTGAAAAGCAGCCCAACGAATAATGTGTAAATTGAAGATGATCCCTAACGCTAGCGCTAAACGGCTGTCATGCACGCCATTAACGACCAGGAGCCTTGACCACATCAAATTTACTTTTCTATTTATACCAGACTATCAGCTGAGCCGCAATGTAATTTTCTTGACGAGCTCAACCCCAGACACCTTTAATCGCCTTAAATTTGACAGTGAAATTCTTAGCACAAGTGGATGACACAAGCAATCTGATTGCCTGCCCGCACGGCACACTTGCAAGGCGGGACGCCCGGGCAGGAGATGGCCTGAAACAGTGCGCTGCTGATTACAGTGAGGGCCGACGGCCGGCTGCGGTCTCTCGCCACGGGTCAGACCACCGCAGTCGCGGTGCAGGGCAAGGGCCCTGGCGGGCGTTGTGGTCAGTCAGCAGGCGGATGTTGAAGCCTCCTGGGTTCCAACAAGCTTTGCGCAACAAGCTCCAACAAGCTAGCTTGACACCGCGGTCGCAGCGTGATTCGGTTCCGGCGTTTTACATGACACCACAGACGGCACTGACGAACTAGTTTTACACAAGGCGGCGACGCCCCATCGTATAAAAGCCATCGGCGACCGCCAGCGCGTGCGATGGCATGTGCGATATCCAGCGTGTGCGATAGCGTGCGCGATATCCAGCGTGTGCGATATCCTGTATAACGGTATAATGATGTATGTCCTGTAATGCACGCATAAACGTCCGAGTCATGCCGTTCTAGTGACGAACCACTGAGGCTCTGCTGAACGGCCTCCTTGCATGCGCATCACACACTAACACCAAATATGAAGGATGCTGCTTTGAAGTGTTATTGCCGAGCGGCACCGTTCATCAGTGTTCAGTGCCTGGAACGTGGCCGTCATTTAAGTGCAGCATAAGTTCGGCGACGCTGAGTATGACGAGGCATCGTTACCCCTCGTCGTCCAGGGCTCGCTGAGCGCCATTCCAAGCGACCCCCATCGCCAACGCCCGCGGCCAGCGTCCACCTCAGCAATGCGGCACACAACAGTCCACAGTCGGAATCCGCCACCGGCGTGTAACGTTGAACGGCGTCATCACTGCTCACCGCCACAGTCTCCACCTCATCAACGCGACACACAACAGCCCACAGTCGGAATCCGCCACCGGCTTGTAACGTTGAACGGCGTCATCACTGCTCACCGCCGCAGTCTCCACCGCCAGCATGCGCCAGGCCATGAGCGAACACGCGCCACCCTGCTGCCGTCGGCGCCCTGGGTTGAAGGCCGCGTGTGCCCAAACGAGCCGCGGCCACGACGCATGGGTCGGGGTCAGGTCACTGTCAAAAGGCCGTCGGGTCAGTCGCTGCCCGTGCCCGCCGTGCTGTCAACACTCGACGAGACGCGAATGGCGCGTATGCGGCGAAGATGATTTGCACAGTACGGCCGGCCCTGACACCGCTCCTGACGCACAACAGCACGGCCGGCCCTGACACCGCTCCTGACACACAATGTCGGCGATGGCAGCCGTCGTGACGTGGTACGATGGCCGCCCGCTGGTCGCTAGCCAGCGGTCTCTCTCTCCCTCGCTCCCTCCCTCTCCCCCTCTCTCTCTCTCATTCTCTCTCTCATGCCCTCTCTCTCCCTCCCTCTCTATCATGCTCTCTCTCTCCCTCCCCCTCTCTCCCATGTATCTCTCCCTCCCTCTCTCTCTCTCCCATCTATGATCTCCTCTCTATCTCTCTATCTCTTCTCATCTCTCTCTCTCTCTCTCTCTATCTCTATCTCTCTTTCTCTCTCTCTCTCTCCTCCCCTCCCTCTTATCTATGTCTCTCTCTCTCTTCTCTCCCTCTCTCTCTCTCTCCTCCCTCTCTCTCACTCTCTCTCTCATGCTGTCTCTCTCCTTCCCTTTCTCTCTCATTCTCTCTCTCACGCTCTCTCTCTCCCTCCCTCTCCCTCCCTCTCTCTCCCTGCCTTTCTCTCTCATTTTCTCTCTCATGCCCTCTCTCCCCCTCTCTCTCTCCCTCCCTCTCTCTCGCTCAAGTGTCACTCTGATATTCCAATGCTCTGGTAGAGCATGCTACGCAAATGCGCTCACGTCTTTTATATCATTTTTTCATGCATTGGTGGCAAGCGATCCGTACCAAAATGTAATTTGGCATGAAACGCAAATAAGCCGAACGAGATCTGAGACATCCGGGAGCCAAGAACGCATCAGAACTCTCCTGACACTTAGCAGAGGAGCAATGGACTACTTAGCGGCCGGTCCTGATCTCGGTGGGCACCTAAATCACCCTGGTCCGGATCCTAGCCCCCTCCGCCTTCCAGCGTCAAAGGCGCTTCAACTTACCTGCGCAACTTAGGCTTGGTTTTCAAATCCTGTCACAGGCTCTGATCCTAGTCGCTCACTGGTATGCGAGCACGAGCGGAATGGCAAGATATTCCGCCCGAGTGCTGAACACCGGGCAAGGGGGATAGACGAAGCACCAAGCGTGCGCCATGCGCCATCCAATGCACCTTCTTTCGGGAGAATGTGCATGCCCACGCTGCCATTGTGCGCATCAGGCACGGTGTGGACAACTTTACGCCTATATTTCATTCGTCACCGACTGAGCCCGCGCAGTGCGAGAGGTCTCTGCGTGCAAATATCAGCCTCCATCCCGACTAGAATCCAAAGAAACACGCAATTTGATGATGCTTGAATCATCCAGGAGCTCAGCCATCATTAACACGCGCCCGGGTGGCCGGTTGGATACCCTTCGCTCGACTGGGGGTCAGTTTGATCCCCCACCCGCGGGTCTCAGGAGCTGTGAGGGTTAGAGACACCAAATTCACAGGGTGTGTGATCTGTACGTGAACTCACTTAGCCCAAAGTTTGAGCCTCGTACGTCATGACATTCAGGTCAAATAAGGTCAAACAAGGTCAAACTCCAACTTGGTCTCCAGTGTCCCCAAAACCTAGATACCTGTTCTAAGCGAAAGGTCACATGCTCATTAAAGGTCTTTAAGGGTCTCATTAAAGGTCACGTGTCTAGTGCAGTTTATGTTACCAATTGTTTCGAAATGAGCACCAAAAGCTATCCCAAACAGCGAGCCCTTGAGTAATAAAACAGGTTGGTTTTGACCTTGGTATCACCTTCATATCTGACCTTCGGTCAATGGAATTTGGTTGTTTGATTGTTGGGGTTTCGTTGGGGTTTAACGACGCATTCAGCTCCTGAGACTGCATGCCATCGTTTGCCCCTCACTCCTGGCAGGAAGACGCACCATCAGGAATCAAACCTTGTACCTTTGGTTTCCCAGATGTGCAGCTTATTGAGTCTAAAATCAAGTTGTCTCCTTTTATGTACGTGATCGTCTGGATCGCCTTGATCTATTAGCCATTATCTTGGAAATATCGTCAACCCTATCCGCCGTCCTACCTTGACACGCACGGTTTACGAGGCACGAGCATAGGCGTGCACTGAGATTTTGATGCGGGTAGGATAATACCAAACGTGAGGCCTACTCACCGCCCGCGACGTGCCGGGCACCACCACTGCAGTCCAAATGTTATTTATGCTAGCCACTTGTGATCACCTATTAGTGTATGCGGTGTCAAAGTGCTGTTGACAGGCCCCACAGGACGTTGCGCGACGTCAGCTCGTCTGAGGATTAGGATTTGTTTTGAAAATATTATCAAATTACATGCCAATGATAGGAATTATCTTGCCAGTTTGCGAGTTTCGAGAATGTGTGGTTTCTCACAGCTATCATGTTCGGGTGGCCACAAATGCACAAAAGCGCTGACACGATAGTTTCTATGTGAACTAATCAGCTTAGGCCAAACTCTACCGCTTTTTCCTGAGGAGGGCACTTGGAAAATTGTGGTACCACCCACACGTCGCTAAAAGCAACTACTGCGCCACTGCAAGCCGATGACGTTTGATGTTTTGGAGCGGCGCAGGTGACGTCATTGATGTGATCCCCGCGACACACCAGGTCCTTGAGACCATCGATCCTTGACAGAAAACGTCCGTGACGATCTGACGTGTTGGAGATCATATCGATTCGCAGAACTCCTCCGTGGTTGTCTCGAGCTGCACTAAGTAAGCTGGTTTGTCCTTGTGCACGTTATCTTCCGCGTAGCCCACACAAATGGGTCCAGTGGGCTTGGGTCGGTATGATGTGATTTCTAGATGTACCCCTTTTCCGTCTTCCGTCTCTATCTTTCACTCAGATCCACTCGCGAAACGCCTCGGGCAACATTTTTCCGATCGACAGCGCGGTATGTTGAGTTCAATTTACTTCCTTCGAATCTTGACGATTGTATGCAAGCTGACGACTTCGGACAGTGCAGTGGTAGAGACCTTCTACCACTGCACTAATAGTTTTCTCGGTTTACTGTCGCCTCCATTGAGTTTCCTCCCCTGAACCGAAATGGTCTCATTATGCCGTGTAAGCTCATGGAATCTCAGGTACCGCACTGCGCTATGCAAAATCTTCTGGGTGTCCGTACGCTCAGATATTTCTCTTCCACAAAAGCCGTTGTTTTGCTAGTGGCCATTGCAGCCAATATTACCACTGTTTGCGAGGTCAAAGTAATCTTCCTCTGAAAACCAAACCTGATGGATACAAGTCCCTTCCAGCTCCATCATCTTACATCACTACTGGCACTCATTAATTCTTGCTTGTCCATCATAGCGTGCCGAAAACTGCGGTATGTGCACTTGTAGGCACAATGCAATGCGAATTAATACAATTTAAGTCAACCTTCATGATATGTTGCACCGTGGTGAGCAACTTTTGAGTTCTTGTGAGCGCTGGCAACAGGACTTCGTAGGCCTTAGCACAAACGGCTACCTCATAGCATGGATGCTCTATTTTGAACTGGCGGCATCAACTCCTCCTAATTTTTGCACTTCATTAACAGCGCCTTCCTCCTGAAAATTCCTGCCATCAGTACTTCGGGGTGCACTCACCTGCTGAGGCCACACGGCGTCGCCTGCCTTTCGCCCTGGCATGAAGGGCGGGCACCGCCGGGGAATCGGACCCCGCACCTCTGGTCTTCCAGACGAGCAGTTTAACCACTACATTTGCGGTGCCTGTCTTGAAAATTCTTCCATCTTTCAGGATAAAATGTCGGCTTGGCGGGTTTTTACTGTGAGCTCCCAACAGCACTACCATTGAGTTTTGCCATGGATCTTGTCTTTAGGAATAATTCTACCAACTTGATTCGATATCATGTGGTGTTCATGTTTTCTTAGACCAAGAAAATACGGCGAAACCCTCCTGGGCCTCCGTAGCGTCGCCCGGGAAAACAATCAAAATGACAAACAGCACGAGTCAACATCGAAGTTGTGCCAGCTCTTCTTAAGCACCCTGCATGACGCGCCAACGATGGCCATGTTGATGGGACGATGACGTTTTCACTGTTACCCACTGACTAAGAAGGAACCCCGTCAGCTATGTCAGATCATTATTTTTACGTGGCATCACTACTAGTATTCTATTTCAATCTTGTTAATTAGCAGAGTAACACTAGTTGAAGTCAAGCTCCCGCTCAACTACACCTATGGTTAGCTGGAATTCTTCTTCACGACATTTCGATTCCCCTTGTCTGCAGAAGCATTAAGTGCAGATTAATTCTAAGCCTGGATTTTGTACGTCTGGAGATTCTGAGGGGTGATTGCCAACTAACCTTGGCATTGATAAGTTCTCTGTATTTGAGCATGTGTGTTAACCACCCTGGCCCTAGAACGAGGTGAACAATGTCACACTGCATCATGTGGGTGCGGAGAAAGCTCAAGACACTGCAAAAATAGTCGCACATTCAATGTGTGTATTGAGTGGTGAATACGCGCACCGTCCGTGCATTTTTGTTATGAACTCCATCACAAGTGCGAAATGCGACGAGCAACACTGAGAATAATGCCCATATACACTGGCGCTGCCCTCTGGCCAAGAACTGAACTGAAAACATAGGAACCGATCGCCACTAATATACACTGATATCTCCCGTTGCGGAGAATCCATATAACCTGCCGGCTCGCTACCTGCTGACCTCACAGCACACGCTGCTGTTCGTCTCAGCAGCTAGTTCCATTTGATGCCTCCTGCCGACTCGACAAACTCGTGTTATCACAGCACGTGTTGATGTTGGTGTCAGCAGCCAGGGCGGGCTCCTCCAGTTCCGGAGACCCCCGCAGACCCTGTCACCGCCCGCCTTCGCAGCCCGCGCCGATGGTTTGTCAGCCACCTCCGGTTAAGGAGAGTCTGCTGACCGGACGGCCGCCTACCCTTCACAGTGCACAGGCCACGTCGGCGGAGAATACACTCAGCAGTGAGGCCCGGGCGGCGGAGCCTGCAGCATGGCGGCCACATCGGCCAGGCACTGGTCGAGCGAGCCCAGCTGGGCGGTGGCCGTCCTTCCTGGGCGCGGGCCGCCGTCCCGACACGACTCCGGCCCCGCCAGAGTGAGCACGCCGAAGTCCCGGCAGGTGACCTGGCCGTCACCATCGCAGTCGCCCGCCTCCGCCGCCACGAACGCGCTGATCACCGCCGCCGCGCACGCCGTGTCGTTGCTGCACGCGAGGTAGTCCAGGTAGGAGAAGCGGTCGACGACAGTCCTGTCGGCCGCGCGCGCGCGCCGCCACATGTCGGCCGTGAGGAGGAACGGGCCGCACACCTTGTCGACGCCGCGCCGGTGGCAGCCGATGTTCGGCGAGCAGTTGGAGGCAGCCGCGCACAGGCAGGCCAGGCAGTAGCGGTCCGGACGCAGCCGGATGGCCGGCGCCAGTGGCGCCAGGAGCGCCAGGAGCGCCAGCCGGCAGCAGAGCGCCGCCATACTGCTGCCGCGGCCCGGGCGGTCACTGAACTGGCCGGCTGTAGCGGCCGCCGCCTCGCCGTCCATGGCGCTGGTGCACCAACTAACCGGTGCCCGCCCGGCCTGCAGACATGTTAATCGGTACCGCTCCTTACCAGTGCCGCCCTGGGGGCTGGGCTTTTCCTGGATACGACACGGAAAACGACGCGGGGCTACCATTTTATTATCATATTTTGCCATTCCGGAATGCGGGATCTTCCCTGGGAAAGGCCAACAGAACACGAAGCCCTGAGGCGTGCTGTCGGGCTTGGTGAGACTTTCCTGACTGCAGAAAAGGCGCGATGTACTTACTTTAGACGTTCCGATCCTAAGTCCTGCCCGTGACTGCAGTCTTTAGAGATATTTAGCCCATGGACTTCATGTTTACAAAGATTCCCCAGATACTGCTTGCAGTTAAGCCTCCGCTCACTAGCATGCAGTGTTTTAACAACTTTGGGCTTTCCAAACACGAAATCACATGCCTGGGTCGTATTCCACATGTCCCAGATTGTTCGTTTCTGCATCTGCGGGTGGGTACCCATTCTACTGCCTCGGCTGATGGCATGCTACTGCCTCGGCTGATGGCTACATGATTTTTATGTTCGCTGCCACTTAAGACCTACTTTATTTCACATTTCCGTCTTAACCCACATCTCACGCCCGCTGTCAGGAGCATTGTCCAGTGAGGTCCGGCATCAGCGGCGCGGGCTTGGCTAGGCCATGTCGGCACACCGCCATCTCGATCCTGCACCAACTCATGCATTCACACTTTGCGCGGACGTGAGCTGACAGATCACCTCCCTACACTGGCTCGTGCACATATTTCCGGCCCCTTATCATGCGAGCTTACATACCTCAAAGCATGACCTCACAGGCGTCCGTCCCACAGCAAAAAAACACGGGTTTGCTCAGCTTCCAACACAAGGATTCCACACACGCAGAACTTAATATTCCAATATCTTCTGATGCCTCTGATGCCTGACCATGCCTCCATTTAACCATGCGGCGGCAAGCTAGTCTCATGTTGATCGATGGATGGTAAGCCCTCCATAAGGGATGGACCGGGGTGGGGGGGGGGGGACGGGGTCATGGCCCCCGAGGCGTTGAAAAAGCTGGTGTTTTCTTCTTTTGGAGTCTGCCTCGGGAGCTGTTAACCGACGCTTGATTGGCTTTTGGGCCAGTTAAATATGACGCCGCAATTGCTAACCGATCTTTCCAATGCTTCGTACGTGTGGCCATGGCTTGAGTCGTTCAGAATGACATCGAATTGAGCCGGACAGGCGTGTGAAAATATTTAAGAGCAGTGAAGTGATATTGATAGTAGTAATGAAGACTTAAGAATATGAAAAACATGTAACAAGTACATTGAAAAACATGCATGATGCATCAGCAATGGACGCGTCAAAAGCACGTTTCATTGCTATTGGACGACGCGATTTCGGATAATCGTTATCCAGGAGTTTGAACCGCTCCGAGTGCTTGGCACTGCCATTGAGTTTGTCATTTACTATACTAAGACTGAGAAGATAAAACCGGCGCTGCGCATCAGATGCAACGGCAACAGCAGTGCCATTCCTTTGCTATTGCTTCTGGCGAATGACGCTGAAGTGCCGAGAGTGTCAGTGCCGAGAAATGATGTAAAACGTAAAAATGGTCGAAAATGACAAAATTTATCTTGCCGGCTCGTGGGCACGTAACACGGGCGATGGCAAACTTTGCACCAGGTGATTGCCCGTTTGGTTCCCATAAGAGTAAGTTTGTACCAAGTGGCTCCGCGTCCTAGGTACCGAGATCCGGTACAAAACGTGCAAACCTGATGAAAAGAACAAAGACACTTTCCAGGTCATGTCGGCGTGATGCATGGCCCGTATGGCCATGCGCATGACGCCATGCAATTTGTTGTTGAAGCCCCTATCAAAGCACTGCAATCTCGAGTCGCTCCCTGCCCTGGGTGCTGAGATAAGCGCAAAACGAGAAAGCTGTCAAGCAAGGTAAAATTTCTGTTACCAGCTCGTGTGTGCCTAAGCGTGGTGCGTGCGATTCAGCACTTCACACCACGCGATTGCCAGTTTAATTCTCCATCGAATCGTGTCACTTCCGCGTCGCTCCGACCCATCGTTTTCGACCTGTGTCTGAGATGGCGCACCTTACCGACTTGTGTCTGGGATGGCGCACCTTACCGACTTGTGTCTGGGATGGCGCACCTTACCGACTTGTGTCTGAGATGGCGCACCTTACCGACTTGTGTCTGGGATGGCGCACCTTACCGACTTGTGCCTGGGATGGCGCACCTTGCCGGCTTGCCGCTGATCGGTCGCAGACTTCCTTAGCCCGTGTTATAACCATGGCTGTCGCGCTTTCCGAGATGCCAACATGCCGACATTTACTAACGATTTGCAGCGCAACTGTGCGTCGTAAAAGGTGCTGATGAACACTGAAACCGCTGGCATTACGTTAGTGGACGCTTTCAAATTGGACTCACGCCTCTACCTGCACTGGCTGTCGAGATGTGGCATGACAGTTGACAAAATAAATGAGCACAGCCAAAACGAATTTTTCCATCTCGCGAGCGCGTGCGGCCAGAGACCTAACACCACGTGACTCCCCTACGACGCTCCGACCCGTGGTTGCCGAGGTATCGGCCCGGGATGGCCGGCAAAGGGGCCGCGCTATGTAATCGGTCGCCACCGTGGCCCGCCGGCTGTGAAATGACGTGGTGCCGGCGGACTACCCCAGACGCACGCGCACGTCAGCAATTTTGCTTTTAAAATCTGGTCCGTGGCAGCTGGTCGATAGGGTTGAGGCATTTCCACCAAGTGCAGAAAGCCATAATGCAACCAGCAGCGCAGGCAGAGGGGCACAGGGAGCACGTGCCCCCCCCCCCCTTAGGTTCCGAGGTTAAGAGCCCAATTTGAGCACCCGAAGGGCTTGAAAGGCCAGCTGGAGGTCCCATTCTGGGGCCCCGCCTCGCAGGGCCGGGCATTTCATGCCACCCGGAGAGTCCTGCGCGCTCATCAGGGACCCACTGAGTCGATAATATTCTATGGTTCGGTCAGCCAACACCAGTAACGCATAGTCGGCTCGGTGGCAGCATGGGTCTAAAGGCCTATTTCCTAAGCACGAACAAAGCCGGAACCAGCGATTTACATTGCCCGGAGCCCCGCAGTGTTTAACAGGGGTCCTGTATTGCCAAGGGGACCCGAGTTTACCAGAGGCAGTGCTCGAGGAGGCCCGAACAGTCTAAAGAGCCCACAGAGTCCGACGATCAAGGACACGACTGGAGGATCTAAGGGCGTAAAGGCTGGTCGGAGCCTTATTCAGAGACCCCGAACTGCGAAGACGGACACTCAAATATCGGCCAGAAGGTCCTTTACGCCGACGGGGACCTGAATCGATGTGGGCCCATATATCGGTCGGGTACCACCAAACCACACGGTGGGCTCCATGTCCGTATGGGCCTGAGGGCCCACTCTCCAATCAGGTATAAAGCCAGGGTAGGTCTAGGTACAAGGTCTGGGACCTTGTATCTGTCAGAGTCATGTCACCAACTGCTTGTGCGTGGTTGCAACAAGCACAAGCCACTGTAGCACAGGCGAAAGGAGAAAGTCAAACTTAAGCTTTGCAGGTCTCTAAAGTAACAAAAAGTGTTATGTGCTTTTGGTGTACGTCAAAGCAAGATAGCCAGAGTTCTTCTTGTAAAAACACAAACTCCAAAAACTCAGTTTGTGTTAGGCCCGTTCTGCCTACCACGAAAACAAGTGTGATTTGAGTGGGCACTTTCGGTCATGTGTGGCGGAGTGCAGAGAGCACAGAACAGTGTCCCAGCTTAAATACATAACATGTGAATTTTTCTTCTCTTTCATAGCCTGCCCCAAAAAGGTTAACGCGTTGGCGTCCGTTGCGAGATGTCCATCCACCGTTAATGATTGGGCTAGACGCTATGCAACGCTGGAATCACGATTCTATAAAAACGTCGATTTCCTTAATACACTTTGAGATGCAATTCAAAACAGAGCGGCATCAGGTCTTTTATCTGCCTTCTTGGCGACACGCTAGCAAGTCTGAGCTAACAAAATCTGAAAAGGCTCTAGAATAACCGAACAGTCATGACTTAATCATCTTGCCTCGCCCCGTCTTAACGCGGCATTTTACTTCACAGGACATGGGCTATAAATTCAGACTCAAGCGATGTTTGGCCATGTTGCACGATCCGTTCTCATCTCGCCGACGATGCAATTGCTCATCGCTGTCAAACGAGAATGCAACGCAAAACTTTCTCAAGGACTTGTTTACTGCAGACATTCACGCACTGTCACACATAGGTCTGTAACATCACGCCACGTGGTACCCCAAAAATGATGCTGGTCGCAATGTACAGGCAAGCAAGCAATCCATTGATTCTCTCCAAAAAAGTGGTGTTGGTACGATGAGTGCACAAATGAATGCAAGCGTTCACTGGATGTCATGAACACATCAGCAGATGCACCAAGCTTACGTCCGTCAAGTTGGCACCACATTCACAATCAGATTCAGGTCCACATTCGGGATTCAGCGGACTCCTCAAATTGCACTGAAACTTCGCATACAGATGCAGTTTAGCCTTCTGAACACGATGAGCTGAAAATTTCGGACCGGTACGCCCTAATACCGGAGACATATCAATATCAAAGATTGAGTGAAGGATGAAGGAAATGTGATCCATACCTCATATAGCAGCCTCGGCATTTGAAAAAACTATAACATTTTTGATACAGCGTACCGGTCCAAAATTTTGTGTTTATCGTAATCAGATGGCTAATATGTACCATCACACGGATTTCGGAAAGGATTGAAGAAGTCCGCATTTTTTACTGTGATCTTCCATATTGTGATATCTCCGGTAATAGGGCGTCCCGGTCCGAGATTTTGTACTCGCTGTGCTCAGGAGATCTAACTGCATCTGAGTGCAAAGTCTCAGGCCAATTTGAGGAGTCCGCTGAAATTTGAATATGAAACAGTTAAGCATGATGAAATGCAATACGTGCTGCATTCGCGACCTTGACATTATATCAGCTATAACTTTTTTGATACAGCGTACCGGTCCAAGATTTTGTATTTATCGTAATTAGAAGGTCAATATCTACCAGCACGCGGAGTTTAGAAAGAATTGAAGGAGTCTGCCTTTTTTATTGTGATTTTTGATATTAATATATCTCCGGTAATAGGACGTACCGGCCCGAGATTTTGTGCTCATTGTGTTCAAGAGGTTAAAGTGCACCTGTGTGCAAAGTTTCAGGGCAATTTGAGGAGTTCGCTGAATCCCAAATATGGACCTGAATCTGAATGTGAATGTGGTGCCAACTTGACGAACGTACCAAGCTTCTGCTTTGTGTCACGTCACGTTTTCATGCAAAGCGCCCGTTTTCAAATCCTGAGTGGATCTTCCGTTTGTCAGATTTGTTTTGTAGACATATTCTTGTCCGCCGTAAGCCAGTGCAATACTCGTGACAGTTGACAGCCGTAAGCGTAGTCATGATGAAGTAGCCGCCCGTAATGACGCTTCATGATAGGGACAGCATCCGTGCCCACAGCCCAGTGGGACGACGCGCCGGTCTTCTGATAGGCACATCCGTGGCGGAGCGGGCCCGGGTCCCTTCAGTGGCTCGCTCTTTGTCCCTGACTGGGATGGCCTGTGGCTCGTGGCAGCGACCGTGCCGAAGGTCAGGTGACGTCAGAGGGCAGAGCGGATGGTGCCGAGCAATAGCGCACGTTAAGCTTTCGCTGTAAAACTGTGCTGTGGACCCGCAATCTCGCGATCGGATGGTGGGGCAGGGCTCACGCAACAAGCACACCTTAGCGTGAGAGCTGATCCCAGAGATCTACCCAATCCGACGGCTTGGACAACATTTTTAAAACGATAAGCCAATTAATGCATAACGTTTGTTACAACGGGAAGTCCAAACCATAGCTTATTTGTAAAGTGTGTTTACAAGGATACGTAAAGCGTGCGTATTACGATTTATTCACTATTAGACTGATCAAGTATGCATGTAACAGATTGGTAAGAAAATAGGGAAAGTTCGTGAGCAAGACATCCCTGAGCCAAGGGTCATTTAAGGTCCGAGTCAGGAACAAAGGTAGTAGCCGGAGAGCGCGCTAGTTGATAGGGCATGACATTTTTGATGTTCTTGTTTTCTGTTGGCCTACATGCCGCATATGGTGGTAGGTACCTCATATATGTGTCCTGGATTAGCAGACGTTTCGGCCATAAGAACACGCCAGCGTCGTTGATGCAGGGACGTTACTTTGTATAACTTCGGGAGAGGGGGGGGGGGCGGGGGGGGGGGGGGGGCGGGCTCAGACACACTCTTAATCCCCCAATGCTGACTTGAGCCCCTTCAATACTCTACTAAGACCACCTTGAATGTAAATGATCAGAAAAGAGAATGCTGGGTCAATAAAATGCTGCAAATTGCTCTGAGTTGCTGGTACACTAGGCACACATACACATCACTATCAATATCATGCGCATTCTGTAGCAAATAGTAGGTATCCTACGCCTACCTTATCATCTTATCACGCCAACTACCCCCTATGTTAGGCCAGTTTCCAAACGTCGCAGGTTTTCATGAGATCATATAGGTGGATCCGGACAGCAACGAACACACACACACAAAAAAAACACGCCGGGATATGCTATGTGGCGGCTTTCCAAGTATAAGGTGGCCTATATAAAACCTAACTAACACATCATCGACAATGGTTATTGCATGTGTCGCACAATCGTGACTGTAGTGGCGTCTGACCGTCAGTTCGCTGGCGAAACACGAGCAGCGACATTGAAGGCCGGGGACACCACATCCGTTATATAATGACCGCAAAAGATTCTTCAAATAGCCCCCTGGCGACTCCAGATACCCAACAGCCGAACTTTCTGCAATCGGACGTTTGTCCTGTCGATCTTGTCGACGGTGAAGCGTCCCAACTCAAGTCTGAAGGCGACCTTAAGCTCTTGAAGGTTCGTCGGCTTGTCCACATGGGCGTGGTTCCTTAGCGGACGTCGTGCCCCGCAGCATGAAGTCCAGTGGCGACAAATGGGCCGAGCGGGAAATCAATCCACGGAAGTCTTAACCAGCGCTCGGGTGGGGGTCAAATTGACTCCCCCGAAGGTTTTCCCAGATGTTTTTTTTAACAGCGCGGCGTATCCACGCCAAATTTTGCATAGTTGTACACAGTTGAGTAGTGGATCGTCTAGCATCAAAAATTAGATGTACCTTGTAAGGTCGCTGACCAATGGCAGGTCAATTTCAGGTCATAGTTTCAGCGAAGACAATTTTTAGGGATTCGTTCAATCTGATCCAACAACGGAGTGTTAGACAAAGCCATACATCTCAGAGATATTTCCTTAGGCAACACAGCAGTTGAATTAACATATTAGATTCACTTATGGTCAGGTGTAAAGGTCAGACCATTGTCGAAAACAACCTGTTTTATTACCCTAGCGCTTGCTGTATGTGATAGTTCCTAGTGCTCATTACGAATTTATTGGTAGCAGGAACCGTATTTTACACCTTCCATAGACTTTTGAAAGGTCAGAACAGGTCACTGACCTAGAATGACCCAGGCAACATTTTGTTTGAGTTGTGAGTTCACGTGAGTTCAAGTGAGTTCACGTACAGGTCAACACACCCTGTAAATTTTATGCCTCTAGCTCTCTTAGTTCCCGAGATCTCTGGGGGGTCAAATTGACCCCCACCCGAGCGAAGGGTATCCAACTGGCCACCCGGGCACGTGTTAAGCTGATGTGCATTCCAGGAAAACGTTCCTCCAACCAACGCAGTGCAGGCCGTGCCGCGTGCGGTGCCACTCCGCCCTGCTGGAGCCACTCCTCGGTCTGTGTGCGGTGTTGTTACTCCGCCCTGCTGGAGCCGCTCCTCGGTCCGTGGGCGGTATTGTTACTCCGCCCTGCTAGAGCCACTCCTCGGTCCGTGTGCGGTGTTGTTCCTCCACCCTGCTGGAGCCGCTCCTCGGTCCGTGGGCGGTATTGTTCCTCCACCCTGCTGGAGCCGCTCCTCGGTCCGTGGGCGGTATTGTTGCTCCGCCCTGCTAGAGCCACTCCTCGGTCCGTGGGCGGTATTGTTACTCCGCCCTGCTAGAGCCCTCTCCTCGGTCCGTGGGCGGTATTGTTACTCCGCCCTGCTAGAGCCACTCCTCGGTCCGTGGGCGGTATTGTTACTCCGCCCTGCTAGAGCCACTCCTCGGTCCGTGTGCGGTATTGTTACTCCGCCCTGCTGGAACCGCTCCTCGATCCGTGTGCGGTGTTGTTCCTCCACCCTGCTGGAGCCGCTCCTCGGTCCGTGGGCGGTATTGTTGCTCCGCCCTGCTAGAGCCACTCCTCGGTCCGTGTGCGGTATTGTTACTCCGCCCTGCTGGAACCGCTCCTCGATCCGTGTGCGGTGTTATTCCTCCACCCTGCTGGAGCCGCTCCTCGGTCCGTGGGCGGTATTGTTACTCCGCCCTGCTAGAGCCACTCCTCGGTCCGTGGGCGGTTTTGTTACTCCGCCCTGCTAGAGCCACTCCTCGGTCCGTGTGCGGTGTTGTTCCTCCACCCTGCTGGAGCCACTCCTCGGTCCGTGGGCGGTATTGTTACTCCGCCCTGCTAGAGCCACTCCTCGGTTCGTGGGCGGTATTGTTACTCCGCCCTGCTAGAGCCACTCCTCGGTCCGGACAATGCCATGACGGCCAGGGCGACGACGGACAAGACAATCCCGTGAAATCGCCCCAGGGCCACCCATACGGATATCAGAGCGGAAACAATGTGGCGCTCTGAGGTGTTATTGACAGGATTCTCGTTTACGTCCTCAAAGCATCTTCTGTAGAGTTCCGAATGGATAAATGCGAGATCACTGATGACTGACATTGTTTTTGATCATTTGGGTGCCCTACAGTTTTGATTGTGCGAGAAATACACCTGTCATTTTGTTAGTGAAACGTTGGTTAGCTTTTCTATTTTTTGCAGCACCATGTATAAACGGCAATTTCACGTACAGAAAGTCTGCTTGTTGCATCTTTCTAAAACTTGCCGGCGAACCTGACGACGTTGCATCGTCAACCCAGAATTTACAACACAATCGGGAGACCGCACTCAGTATACAGTATACAGTATACACATACCATGTACGGTATATAGGCCATCAACCATTCAGAAGAGTGCATTGTTTCGTCCTGAGGACTGATATCGGCAGGAAGATGCCCATTTTTTTCTCGCACAATACACGCATCCTGGGGTAAAGTTAAGTGCTGGTCGATGCACCAAAGACGATTGAATGCATGCTGTTTTTTAATCGCACGTCATTTCTGTTCACAAAATTCACATTTCCAGTCAGTTGTTAACAATTGCAGACAATCGATGGGCTGCTTTGTCCTGGTTAATCCCAGAATCTCTATCAGAGGGCGAAATCAGCGAACACGCCTGATCCCTCTATCTGTCTGAAATAGCCTTACCAGCGATGCGTACTTAGAACCCCCTGATCCGTCTGTGACATGCTGCTATCCGCGCTGAGACGGTTATGATTAAGGCGTTCAGTAACGGGTACAAGCTAGTTAGTACAACCCTGTATGGCTATCTGAATGCAGAGAAGATGACCCTGGGCCACGTTTAATGTCTACACGTGAAGCATATCAGGAAGATGCCCCTCGTAAATTGGTTATGTTGTGAAAGTGCTCATGCTCTGTCATGCTGTGCCATGTTTTGCTCTGCCGGCATTGACCGGGCTCCTGAGCGGCACCCCATTGGCCGGGTGGGGGGGGAGGGGAGATTTGTCCCCTCCCCTGTTTATCTCAAGAAAAGGTGGATTGCATTCAGAAATTGCAATGTCACTCGACGGCGCCGTGGCGTGCGGTGTCAGACCACACATAACAAACCTCAGCGGCTTACACGCCGCGTCACAGCGCCGCGCCGTGGTAGACCCGGGCCCCCCCCCCCCCCCCCGCCCACTGCCGCTGGTCCGAGCCCAGCTGGCGACCGGCAACATGCGCTGAAATGCATTTCAAGCAATAACTCTGTCACTGTTGCTTATAGTTGCTTAAAACTTGGTTCACATATCCTTAATCGTCGCGTCTCGGGTATTTTGCTCATACCATCATAATTTTGGGTCTAGGGCCGCACACTTTGAGCCGACTTTTTATCTTTTGTTTTCGCACATGCCAATATTTCAAATGCAATATCCAAACAGCAAAACGACAGTGCATGTGAATAATTCAATAATTGACCGTTATTTCCCGCTTACACATATCAGTTCCTTTTTTTCGTTCAGTTGCTGTGCCAGCTCGTCTACGACTATGCACTTTTGTCAAAAATCGGCAAATAGGACGTCGCTTTAGCGTCATTCATGCTCGATGCATTATAACCTCATAGCTGATATTCTGATACAAAGCAGATAACTGATCAGTCGCCAGCTGCTAGAATAATCGCACCGATGTTTCAACGCTTTCTTAATGATTGCAAATATTCGACACGGCGGGGGAAGGGGAGATTTATCGATCCTTCGGTCACTGCTCGATATGCATCATGTTACACTGGGCTTAAGTATACATGATGAAAGTCCTGCATTTTGTCCTGCGCTCGGCTGGGGCTTTGAGACAGCTTTACCAGACCGGAGGCACGGAAAGTCGAACTTTCCCCATCCCCCCCGGGTCGGATCTCCAACTTCCAGATGTGCGAGAAAAAAGATACCGTTTTGAAGGCCCGTCAAATCATAAAGAATGCTCACTAAAGTTTTTACTTTAGGTCAAATATGAGGTCACCAGAGGCCACGAAGGGTCAACAATGGTCATTCTGATAGATGAGGTCAAAACACATGTTAACACATCAAGATGGATATGGAGGACACGTAGGTATGGGGCTAAAACTGTTGGGAGTCCATTCCGACCATTTTTCTTCCCTGACAAGGGTCAAGTAAGGTAAGGTCACCATTCAAAAAGGGTCTGCCATAAGTCTACAACAGCGATACTTTTTTGCTTTCTCTCACAATGTGCTTCTGACTAAGTTAGTTGTTCAGTGCATTAGCGAGGAACATTATTCACATGGATAAGACAGCAGTATTAGCCTTATTCCTAGGAAAAAAACAGGAGAATGGAGATATAGTTCGGTTAAATAATTCAGCAACATGCCTTTATCGAAACAATAGTCCTCTGCCATTGTTCCGACAAAGGCATGTTGCCGAAATATCAACCTAACTATATCTCCACTCTCCTGTTTTCCGAGGAATAAGGCTAATACTACTGTTTTATCTATGTGCTTATGACTAAGTTTAATTTCATTAGGTGTAGCTGTGAGGCAAAAGTATCTCAGACACAAAAATGTAACTTAAGGTTGACCTTAGGTGTATCTCAGGTCAACCAAGGTCAAAATTATAAACCATCTAAAAGCAAAACTTTGAAGTGCTAATAGGAGGTAAGTGACCGGTGCAACGCTTTTCTATGGTCAATAATAATGTATTGTAATAATGTGTTGTACATCGATAAGTACTCAAGATCGCATTATTGTTCATTACATCACACATAGTCCCTTGGCGCTTGGAATCTTGTAAGCTTGCATGTCCTCACGTAACCTTTCCTGACCTTATCGTGCATGAAGATGATATCCCAACATGTTGCCAGTGAAGTTTTCGAATTATACGTCCAAAATTACCTTACAAAATTGCCTGTTTTGGGCTCAGCATGCGGTTTGCAGAATGCACCCACAGAGATGCATCATGACCTGTGCCAAGACCATGTGCTCTGTGGTCGTATGATGGTTGTGCATGTGACCCAGTACTCTTTTCTTTATACAGAAGCACCAAAACTGCACAAAAAGTACAAATCCACATCTTTTAAAAAGTCGCAAAAACTAACCTGACCTCAGGTCACTCCTTCGCATTTTTCGAAAAATCGGAAATAAAAGCTGTAAGCACTATCGTCATCTATTACTATAGCGAGTTTCAGCACAGCAAATAACTTACAAAAACGCTACAATGGGTCAGACTTTGTTTAGGCGCTAACCTCTTTAATATGGCTTGGGTCTCCGGAGACCGAGGCTTTAAAAGTGCACAAAGGGTACCAAATAAACAGGGAACACGCACGATGTGTTTGGTGTTGCTGCGAGCATTTATTTCTGGGCTATGTTAAAAAAGACGTAGGGAAAAACCAACTTTCCCCCGGCCGGGTGCGGGTAAAAATACCTTTTTAGTGAGCAAATATATATAATTAGGAAATAAGACTGGCCAGAATGTGGTGCTTTTTTCTCTTAATAAGAATATATGTGCTACTTGCATGGTACATGGGTTAATGGGACACCTAAATTAGTGCATAGCTTTGTGTTATTAGGAACGAACGTTCCAGGAATGATTGAGACTCCGAACTCTTCTCTAGAACCTTACTCTTGGAAAGCCAAAACCCTGCAGTCAGTTAATTTTTCTTCCGCGCTTTCTTCCCGTGACTTTAATGTCTCCTATTAATAAAAATAGGAATTGTGACGGCCTATCCACTGGACATGCTCTTGCCATGCCTTCTGTTTCTCCGCCAACGGATGTATGTGGATGGTGGGCCGTCACATTTCAATGGGCTAGAAAAGGCTGCAAAACGCCTCGGCAAACTGTATTTGAAGAGCTGCGGGCAGGCCCGAATAAAGTTGGCCGTGACATAGTGTGAAGATGTGCCACGACCGATGGGTACTGGGCTGCCAGTTATGGGCAATGTTTCCAGCTAGCCTCAGCAGCTTGACTTAGTTTATCAATCGTGGTGCTTGGCAATGACTCTTCTATGACCTGACCAAAAGAGGCTTATGTCGTAAGGCGCAGGCGGTAGCGGAAAGCTTCTTGGCTAGCACGTGGCAGCATTTCGGCTGGTAGCATAGTGGTGAGGCGACGCTGCTTCATTAAATCTACGAGAAATTTTCCATCTCACTCTGGAATGATGATAACGATCAGTCCGCTGTGTGAACGGAACATTTTCAGGTGTGTTGGGCAGGAAGTGATCGCTCAGAAAATATATTGCAGGGTATTTACAAGCTGGAGCGACCTACCAAGTAAAGAAGCTGCGCGACTGAGTTTCGTCTTTCAACGATGCAGAATATATAAATAACGTTGATATTTAATTCCCTGTTCATGTCACGATTCCGCGATATCGGCACAAAATCCCTGCTGAATTGGGACGAGGACATCCCACATCCCGTTCTGGCCGACAAACATCCACCCAAAATAACCAACCTTCATCGGGAACGAGCGCGCCGGCCAAGGAGATCCAGAACCTACTCCTGCGGAGAGCCAAGTTCTAAAGACAGCAGCGATTTCCGGAACCGAGCTTAGTACAGCGGTGATGACGTCCATTACCATGAACTAATCCGAGACTAACCAGGGTGTATGGTATGTACATGGTGGCGATAACTTCGGCCTGTTCTTTGACGGTATAGTGAATGCCCCAAATGGGCTAGGGTGCTGTCGAAAAACTGTACACATGAGACGTGCTAAGTTCTTGATACCGGTGAATTCGCAACGGATTGAGATCGTCCTTGATAGTTTTAGGAACAGCAGGCTAGAACTACAGCTAAAACATGCCCGCCACGCTCAGCCTCCGGGGAACTCTACATGGAAGGTTTCGTCATGCGAGGCCCCGCCCGGCGATCGCGTCTGTCGAGTGACTCCAACATCACAGCGGGAGCCGTCTACCACACCAATGCCCTCCAGAGGCATTGAGGTAAGCAAGGTAAATGCGTGACGTGGAACAGATTTGTTCCCTGTGGTAGACCAGGTCATCACTAATAAACCGCGGGCGTGGACATTATTCAAATGCATGGCCGCCTTCACCAGAAGGCGGCCAAAGTGTTGATGTCAGTTTGGTGCCATCTGGGAACCCTGTAAAGCCTATAATATCGCCTTGCCCATCACATCCGATTAAACCCCAAGCTAACGGTGATATTAGATCTCTTGGATACTTGAACACTGGAGCCAGACAACATTTTTTGAAGAGTAGGCTTCAGGCTCTATGTGCGTGCATGCAATACATATCTAGTTGCCATCAAACAATATTTGCTAGATTTCCCTCAGATATCTTCTTTCCTTTTGATGTCAGGGTAATGTAATTAAGGCTACACAAGTGAAAATATTAACTGCATGATGAGCATGCCAAACATGATGTTTGGTCATAGCCCATTCATTAACCCTATCCCTGATTCGACGTTTTTTTAACGCAGGCTGATAAAGAGTGCTGATGCAACCCCTCCCCATGGCGTTTCGAAACTTCTCTAAGTGGAACAACTCGAATTCAGGAAGGGTAGATCGGTCTCAACTAGATTTCGTGACAGGTAAGAAGTTTTATGTTACTAGATAAAAATATACAGTGAGGGTCAACTTGTCCTGAAAATGAAATATTATCAGTTCCCAGGCTCTCACACACGAGACCATACCCCGTAGCGGCACGAAATCTTAACAAGCGTGCCTATGTTTTAAGCACATATCTAAATGTAGAATTCAGCGAATGCGGCAGCATCGCTCCGCCACCCTCGCCGTCCGTTGGTTGCCGTGCAGCGCTCTTAAAAACATCGCTTCTCGAAAACAGGAATGCTACAGACAAGTTTTTGGTGTCAAAATGCGTGCCATAGATGTCCCAGAGGTTGCAGACAATTTCGGGCGCGACTGTACAACATGCCGGAGAAGTATCCTCAAAGGGGCGCCCTACCAAAGCGAGTTCTAACATGCGCCCCTGTGGCAGGTTGAAATGCCCTTCGCTCGTGTGGGGATCAATTTGATCCCGCTGAGATCTTAGAAAGTACTTAAGCTCGAAACACGAAATTCTCAGAGTGTGTTGGCCTGTACGTGAACTCACTCTTGGGAAAATTTAAGATGCTTAGGTTATGACCTTCGGGTCAAAAATTTAAAAAAGTTGAACTCCAGATTGGTGTCCAAGGTGCCTCCCAGACCTCATGCAACCACCGTGTACCCAAATACCCGTTTCTAAGAAAAAGGCACTGATGTTCATTCACGGTCAGTGACAGAGATTCACTTCCCGAGCTGTCTCCTACAAGATGTTCACGAATAGCGATCTGTCTCAGCGCTGTTTGTGACATTCAAAGTAATTTTCAAATGATATTCTCGTTATTCTTAAGAACAGTGGACAGCAGGGGTGTATTTTATCAGTCTCATTATCTAAATGCAAAGGACGAATGCAAAAAAAAATCGGAATTCAATGTAGCGGGCATTTTCTTCTTGAAGCATTGACACAAATACTATTAAAGTCACACTTGTATGTGTATGTATCCACCAATTTAGCTTTTCTCAGTGCGATCTGTGATCTTGAATAACGAAATGGCGCTTACACAACGGAATACCTCGATGAATTTTAAATCTGTATCTTCTACACCTATGTTTCATTCTAAATAATATATTCTGCTGAAATAGCTAACAGGCTCTGTTCAACCATAGCGTATGGAAAATAACGATACTGATTAGAACCGCATGCCACGTTCAATGACGGAACACATTATTCAACGGGAAAACATTTGTCCATCTGCTCATGACAAACAAGGCGACACATAGTGCCCAACCAGGCCGTTTAGCAAGGACAGATCGCGCCAACCACCGCCGATTTCTGAAATGATGTTAATGTATGTAAAGGGATTAATGATTCATGATTCACCAACAGTTAATCGCACCCAAGTGCGCGACCTGCCACCAACTCTAACAGCAGGATTTAGAAGGACCTCAGTTCCAACGCTATGTGCAAATATCTGTTGCCGTTTGTAGTTCCGAACTTCACCTCGAAACCTGCAACCTTTATAGTCGCATCGTGGATGGCTCCGTGGTGGGGCAACCATCCTACTTCTCACACGGTGACAGACTTCTAACTTGTTTTGCTATCGATGAAGCTGAAGCGACACACTACACAGCGCAACACAACACTGACACTCTACGGAAAGCTTGCGGCATGGCAAGCCTCAAAACACTTTGCCAAGCTGGTTGCTTAGATTTTGAAACGTTCTGTGCGCTGTGTGCGAAACACGCGCACCAAATTCGCTACATCGCCTCCTTCACGCTGCCTACCGGCCTGTCTTGTAGGCCAATGCAAATCCAATGAACCTGTCTCTTGGAGGCTGCTCGGAGAAAGCCAAAAGACCCATATTTCCATCACACAACCAATCAGTTGACAGCTGATACTCAGCAGTTAAATTGGGCTGTCGTCACTAAAATAAATTGCAGGTTCCTTGACGTACTGTAGGGATTTTTTTTCTTCTAGATTAGTCAAATATCTCCTTTGTGTTGATCAGTAGAAATTAAAATGCTGTCTCACAATGAGAGCCTTTCGCATACTCTTCTGTCGCTTACATTGTAGGCAAGTAGACAAATTTGTGCACCTCTGGTCGGTGACCTTTTATCATCTTTCGAAGGTCATGTTGACCAAAATCATACAATTCTGTTTGGGCTTTTGCATTTAAATGAACGTCAACGATTACCCCAGCCACTATGTTTCTAAAACAAAATGTTGGTTTGGGATATTTCAGATCAGTGACCTATCCTAACCTTTTAAGAAGTCCGTGGAAGACGTGTGATGCGTTTCCTGTTATCAACAAATTTAAAATGAGCACCAGAAACTATCCCATGCAGCAAGCTCTGGAGCAACAAAACAGGTTGGTTTCGACCTTGGTCTGGCCTTCATAGGTTATCTTAGGTCAATGCAATTGGTTAATTCAATTGTTGTGTTGCCTAGAAACTATTAGAGAGATGTATCGCTTCGTGTAACACTCCGTTGTTGCATCAGATTGAATTCCTTATTCCCTAAAAATTGTCTTCGCTGAATCCATGACCTGACTTTGGCCTGCCTTAGGTCGGTGACCTAACAATATACATGTAAATTTTTGATACCAATTGATCCATTGTTTAATTGTCTACAGCTACGCAAAATTTGGCGCGGCTTTGCACCGACCTTCGGGAATCACTCCGGGATAACCTTCAGGGGGACTGGGGCAAATTAACCTCCGACACGAGCGCGTGTTAAGCCTGATATGTTACAGGGTGATTACCAATTCAGTAAATGAAATGCTACATGATAGATAAGTAAATCCTCATTCAGCTTCATGGACATTATTCCGTGCGGAATTGATTCAAGGATAACATTGTGGGTGAATGACACATTTGTCAAGGGCTACGCAGTCTTAAAGAGCTTTCGTTTGGTGTGAGGATTTTAGCCATCCGTAATCGATAAAATTATATGTCTGGCCTATGTCATAGGATTCTAACTTTATGTCCAGACGAAGAATCGAGTTCCATGTGTCCATGCATTTAAATTCCATCCAATCCCTGCTGAAAGGCAGAGTTGAGCCTGGCTCGGTCAGGCTTTCATCGGGTGTGACGTTTGGTTGCAGGTTACCGCGCTCTGGCGTGGGCCAAACAAAGTGTTGTACTTGTTGCTACCCACGCCTTGGTCGAGTCGTCGGGATCAATGGCCTGATCCAAAACTGCCACTTCGTTGGCCAAGCAGTCAGTAGTTTTGCTCCCAAGATTGAAACTGACATTACCCACTGCATGGCCAGGTTGTGAATTTGCCACACAATGCGTGCACCAGCCTCCATATTTTAGCAGAATGAATATGCACTTAGCGGGAGACGCGTCTACGGCAGTGACTGACCTGATTTTGGGTCCGCGATCGGGCGGACCTCGTCGATACGCTTCAAGTCCGAGGCCGGGAGACTGTGCACAATCTCCAGCGTCTCCAGATGACGATCAGCTCGGCTGGCAACCCATGTGATATGTGAATGCATTATAAACTAGTTTGCTTAAAGAATAAGATTGGGTAGAATGCGAAATTTTCCATTCTCCAATCAAATTTTCGTCTGCGGGTTCCCGCTCTCTTTTCAGGGAAACTTTACCTGCGGAACGAGGTGGGTTTTCGACAATGGGCCACGGCGCGGGCGGGTTTTTGAAATACTAAAAAGGACAGCTGCAGTCAGTGCGGTGCCCCGTGGGCCCTGACATGATTTTAGCCATATTCGTTGTCGGGTTCGGACAGAAATGATTCAGATTTGGATGCCCACGTTCTATTGATGCCGAATTAATGTTCTCAACACTAATTCCAAACGGACCACAGGGAACCGTGCAAAGCATCAATGTTTGCATGCAAGCGAGGGTGCATCTGGGGGTGAGAAGTATGTTGTTTATGGCGGTCGGTGTATATGCAGCCACCGCTAGCGGCCCCGCGCTGCTGGGCAGAGGCTACTGCTACATCTAACGATACCACAACCAACGACGGCGCAGAATATCGGCTCATGGCGAGCAGCGCGGCCACGCTTCGCTAGACGCACGCGCCGCCGGCCTGCGACGCGTGGTGGCGCTGCGATCGGGCGCTGGCGACGCGCGCGGCGAACCAGCGTACCGCAGCAACGAACGGGGTCACCGCCTGGGACGGGCTGGCGGCGACCCCCCCGCAGACCCCCCGGCGGTCACTCAGCCGCAGCTGCTGTGCGCCTCCGATCAGCTGTGCGCCGCTACCGATTCCGAGGCTCGCAGCACGCCCGCCACGTGCGTTGGCGACAGTCGTCAATCCTTCCACCAGGGCGAGCTGCTGCTGGCGTGCCGCGCCGCCAGGCGACGCGTCCTCGCTTCGAGACAGCTGGAACTGTGGGACAGCCACGTGCGGTGTTACGACACGACGGTGCACAGCATGACGAGAAGCTTCGTTGATGAGCGGGGGCGGCGAGGGGCCATGTATCCGTGACTCTGTTAGGCCCCTGGCGTGAGTCAGTTCTATTTATGGTGGTTAGGGAAAGAACAGCCGCTTTCACCTCAAGTCATCCGTTTGAATCCCGCCCCAAGGGCACCAGCTTGGCCTCCTGAGACGTCATATTATGTACATACCCGCTGAGCAGCTCAATTTTATTTTTATCGTTGACGCGAAATGAGCTGACAAGTTTCGACTCCATATTTGATAAGTTTACATCACTCCAAGGCAACCATACATCGAACACTACAAACTATTTCATAAAGCAGGGTTGCCTGGATTTCTTCATTTTTCACCATTTTTTCAGGCGGCATCTGAAAGGAAGCTAAAAATATGCGCGATTTCGTTCTTACCGAGCTCCACGCGGTCTCCACCCTCACAGAATTCTGGGCTCACCCCTGGCGTAAAGCGTACCTGCTGGTTTAAGAAAACACTGCCTAGACTTGGCGATTTTAGCTTCGTGATGCTTCATTATTTCAGCTGGCTCAAACAATTCTTAATGTCGTTGGAGACGTCCAAACACCGAAACGAATCTGGATCTGTAATCCAGAAAAGAAACCCGGACCACCGCTTCCTCATCGCGGCGCATGAATCTTTCCTTGGGCAAAACTGGATGCCTTTACAGGCGTCCGGGTTTCATCCTCGCAGATTGCACGCTGGCATCAGCGAGTGTAGCGACTGGTGGGCTACCTTCGGCACACCACCTCCAGCTTGTGTGCGATAGCGGTCCTAACTTTCATCGCATTCTTTCGAATGCAGACAAGCACATCGCACTTCTAAAAATACATAACACTATTTTACTTGAAATGCCCGGAACAGCGGTCACCTTTAAAGTGAAAGCTTCCCTCCTATGGCCCGTGCCTGGCCGCAGGCCAACTGCTGAGACGGCCCTCACCGTAAGGCTTGTCCAGGATCGGATGCTTCGAACTCCTCAGGCATATATGTGCCATTATCACCGACAAATATTCCGGGGTCAGATCCCTTAGATCTGAAACGGGGATCTTCTGGGATCAAGGATCTTTTTAACATTTTGTTAGAAAATCCTGTAGCATCCGAGTTTTTGTTTGTAAATTTGTCGAAGGATCCTCTGAGACGCCGGATATTTTCCAACATAATGCTGCAATACGTTCTGGATCTTGGGATTTTTAACTTTTGTCGATGGGTCATCTGAAATCCTGAATCTTTTTTGATTTTGCAGGAGGGTCTGATGGAATCGGGTGTTTTTGAAGTTCGCTTCGGGCAAATCTTTTCAGACCTTGGGGTTTTCGCAGTTTTTAATTTGTGTCCCGAATGCTCAATAATTTTTCACTTCCCGAAACCCTTAAGTTCTCTGAGACTTTGTTGTTCTTAAGCCCGAATTTTGCAGCATCATTTAACAAATCTTTGCTTTTATACTGCAGAACTAACTCACGTGCTGACTACCACAGCAGTCACAAAAGGAAATGACAAATCTATTCTTCTTGGTGACATCGGTTATGCGTATCAACTTTTCAAACTTTTTGCACATTTGAGCAGAAAATCTGGTTCTTAAGGCCGACATAGCCACTGCCATGGCTGTCGTACGCCATTTTCTGTCCATAATGATGCATATATTATGCCAAGTATTTTCAAAGTGTGTGGTAATTGGCTTTAACACAATCTTGCAATGAAAATAGGTGGATAGGTCGAAGAATCTTCTGAGATCTAGGATTTTATGATATTTTTGGATTGTGGATCGTTTGAAAATGTCGCCGAAGGTTCCTGGGAACCAGGAAAACTTCCGAAATTTCGTCGAAGAAACTTCTGGAATCTTGGATCTATTTTGAGACTTTGCCGAAGGTTTTTCGAGATCTGGTTTTTACAATTCGTCGGGGGTCTTGCAAGATTAGGATTTTTTTGAGATTTTTTTAGAAGATCTTCTGGATCTTGCTTTTTTCAGGGTCCACATTCTAGACGCACGGGTGCCCTCATCGTCGTCATATGGTCCGGCGCACAGAAACCCCGAGGGATAACGACACCGTCCCACCATGCGCAGCAATAGGTCAATTTTCCGTGAAATGGTGACATCCGGAAAAAAGGAGAACGCCGGTGAAAGTTCATGACCAGTTGTTCATCCAAGCAAATACTCTCAAAAGCTTCTCCTTACTCCCAGCGTGGGTGGCTCAGCACCGGCGGGTTTCTCGCTGGTTTCTCCGAAACGGTTTGGAGCACATCGTTGACATTTTTTCTCTTTTCCGAACAAATATGTGGGTTGGATTCTATCAAAATTTTGTGAATATAGCATGCACACGTGCGGTTTCAAGGCTCGGCTTTGGAAAGGACCTCCATTGAAATAAGGCCAACATGCCAGCATAGGAATCTTCCCAGCATTGCAAGCATTACCTTGCGTTACGGGAGTAAAGCACGCTTCCGGTTATTAAGGCAGTGGCAACATGAGCATGGCTGTTATTGCTGGACTACGTAATTTTGTAAGGTCATTCACCGCTAGGCTTCTTCATGGTTGTGCACTGTTAACATGAACATGATGCCAGATGCGAGCTATTTTTCGATGGAAGCTATGCGTTTATACAGTAGAATCAACAACACGGCAAGGGTAAACATCCTCACTAAATCTTCTCTGACATTATACCCTGGAAATTCCACCATCCCAGATGCGGACTTCTCTGGCATTATACCCTGGAAATTCCACCATCCCAGAAGCGGACTGTCTTTTTGGTGAAAATCTAAATGTTTATCCGACAGCGTAAACAACACGACAGGGGAGTACTTAAACACGCCCGCCGGGTCGCCGTGCAGCTCGTGGGCAGCCGTCTCCGCTCGCTGGTCCGCTGGAGTGCCCCCGCTGCCGCGCGATGGTGTCCCTGCGCCAGTGTGGTGCGGCCGTGTGCCTGCTGACCGTGTTCTGGGCCACGGTCCGGTGTGACAACGGCCAGGAGCGGGCGGTGGTCAATGTTAATAACACCTTGCACCATCTGTCGGCGTCTGTCGTTGATGCCCTGATGTCAGTAATAGCGTCTTTTTTCACCAGGCTGGACGGTGTCAAGACAACACTGGAATCCCAAGTCACCGAGGTGCAGTCCCGGCTGGACGGTGTTGAGAAAAGACTGGGGTCCCAAATCGCCGAGGTGCAGTCCCGGCTGGACGGTGTTGAGAAAAGACTGGGGTCCCAAATCGCCGAGGTGCAGTCCCGGCTGGACGGTCCTCAGGCGCAGCATCGGACGCCCCGAGACTGCAGCGACCTGCCTGCCGGCTCCACCAGCGGCGTGCACCTGGTGCGGCCGGGACTGCGCCACCCGGTGCCGGTCTACTGCGACCTGGACACGGACGGCGGCAACTGGACCGTCATCCAGCGGCGCGCAGACATTCAGCCCCGACGCGACTTCTATCTCGGCTGGGAAGCCTACAAGTGGGGATTCGGAGGACTTGGCGCTGAATACTGGTGGGGCAACGAGCACGTCTGGCGGATGACATCGCTGTTGGACCGCCAGTTCGAGCTGCGCGTGGACCTGGAGGACTTTGACGGCGAGACGAGGCACGCGCTGTACCAGGGATTCACGATTTCGTCGGAGGCGGACGGCTACCGTCTAACCGTGACCAACTACACCGGAGACGCCGGTGACGGCCTCGGTGAGCACTCTAGCCACCGTTTCAGCACCAAGGACAGGGATCACGATGGGTCTTCTGGGAAGTGCGCGGTTACCTACAAAGGTGCCTGGTGGTACACTAGCTGCCACTCCTCCAACCTGAACGGGCCGTATCTGGCTGGTAATCACACGTCGTACGCTGACGGTGTCGATTGGAGACCGTGGCGAGGCTATCACTACTCACTGAAGACGGTGGTGATGAAGGTTAGGCCCTCAAACGGAGCGTGATATGTTTGTGCGATATTGATCGACGACTGAGCGTACTGCCACTGATGGGTCACGAACCCCCCCCCCCCCTCCCGGCGACAACGCTGGACAGTGACTGTATAACTCATAGCAACAGTGGGGATTGTTGTACATGGACGCATTCGTGGGCCTAGCGTATTTGTACTAGCATGTGGTTCATTGAAAAATTCCGAAAGGTAGAATATACAAGTAGCCTGCTGTCTCAAAGCTGAGCATGTCAGATTCGAACCATTTCTGACACAGAGAAATCGCTTGGTGAATTGGTATGCGTAAATCGTGTTTTCCTCTTCCTTCAGTTGTGTCTGCGCTCGGTCGTGACAATTTCACTGGTGTGAGAAATAAACACAGACGCCGTGTGTCATCGAGTATAATATAATTGGGACTAGATAATACAGAAGTATCGGCCTTATTCCTCGGAGAAAAACCAGGAGAATGGAGATATAATTCAGTTGATATTTTAGCAGCATGCCTTCATCGAAACGACAGCAGAAGATAAAATTGTAGAAGGTATATTCTAAGATAGAAGATATATTCTAAATACTACTGTCTTATCTATGTGATGACAAACGAATGATGCTCCTCGCTAATGCACGAAGTAACTCACACAATTGAGAGTTGTGAACTGTATGATTATAATTGGAACAGTATGTGTGCTTAGAACATTTCATCTATCCAGTGAAAAACGCCATTGCAGAGCTTGCGCCCTCCTTCATAAATGTCATAATATCCACATACAAACACGGATAAGCATACCGTACTGTTTGTTACTTCCCTCACATGACTTCACTGCGTACATTGTGCTTTCTTGATGTTGGTACATGCCTGCACGATGCTTCATAGACATGCCGTGAACAATACAGTTTTCAAATTGTTCATAACTCTCAAGACATTTTTGCGTTGATGGATCGGAAAGACACCTTGTGAGACAGGAACACACACACACACACACACACACACACACACACACACACACACACACACACACACACACACACACACACACACACACACACACACACACACACACACACACACACACACACACACACACACACACACACATATATATATATATATATATATATATATATATCTCTCTCTCTCTCTCTCTCTCTCTCTCTCTCTCTCTCTCTCTCTCTCTCTCTCTCTCTCTCTCTCTTCATCCGCGCATTTCATCATGGTTTGTCACAATTGGCATCACCCATTGCCGAAGAGACGTGCGTGCGGACAGAGCCACTGCCAGAGCTGTGCGCTCCCTGCATTTCATGTTGACTGGGATCTGACATGGAACATATGCAACTTTAACTGGATTCCTCCCTCCATCACCACGCGTCCGTAGAGCCATCTAGCGTACAACAAAGGAGCTTGTACAACATCGCACAGCTGGGTTCGGGCTGAGGTTCGACGAGCCAAATTCAAACGAATAGCCAAGCCGCTAAGGTCAAATATATGGTGGCATGCTGTCTTGTTCTGCAAAACATTATATTGATCGTTCATTGACCTTGCATCAACGTGTTGTTTGAAAGGGGCACGTTGCAGTACTTCATTTTGCTGCCAGTAACCGATAAGAGAAACACACTTGGAAAGGAAATGGTTGACGCGTTTGATGCTCACTGTGGCTCTCAACAATGCGTCCGTTCTAAGCGCTCAGTATATTTATCACCCAAAGCACATCGCAGGGATATGAAAACAACAGCCTTAAATGTCACGCGACTACAGCTAGATGTGGTCGTTCCTGAGGTATGGCATAGAAAGACGCCCCCTCTGAAGAAAAACAATAACTTCTAGGTCGCGTTGCCGCCACCTGGCGTTCAACACAAATTGCCGCCGCCTCGTGCGCAGATCATTCTGTCTAATTTCTTGGCGGGAGGGCTCTGACTGATACCCTGTAATGCAGAACAACCGTACATGGCGCCAAAATACGTTTCTCTTCGTGTCCCGGTCAATCTGGGTTTGGGTGGGAGAGGCGGTTTTGTTTCGCTAAATCGCTTGTTAGCTGTTTGCAGTTAAATTGGTCTGGTCAAACTTTTCTCCACGATTAGACCTAACAAAAGAATTCCTGCATCTTACACACTTCCTAATGGTAATGGGTCTGAATAAGAGAAGCAATTTTTTGAGCCGCATACCCACCACATCTGACCCAGCATTTGTCCGCAGGCTTTTTGCCAGACGGGGGTCGGAGTGAGCAAAATTTTTGCCAGGTGGGGGGCCAGAATTGACAAAATTTTTGCCAGGTGGGGTGTCAGAGTGAGCAGGATTTTTGCCAGGTGGAGGGTCAGAGTTGGCAGGCTTTTTACCAGGCTGCGAGTCGGAGTTAGCAGGATTTTTGCCGAATTGAAGGTCAGACTTAGTGGCCTTTTGCACAGTCGTGGGTCAAATTTGGTGGTTTTGCGGGTTAAACAGCTGTAACAGGTGGGTGGGAGCATTCGTACGTACACATTTGCTTAGTTCATGTAAAAATGCGCAAAATGAAACATGGAGGGCATGGTGTTTCATTTTCTTTAGCAAGGCAATGATGAACAGATATCCTATGCCAAACACAATGCATCAACAAAGGAATTGAGGCAAAATGGACAATGGTGTGTGAAGATATCAAGGCGCCAATGTTATCAAAGCTCAACCTGATATGATTGCGCAGGAGTAAGGTGGGTACCTAATATAAAGACAGTGGCATACTGTTCTTGATTCTTGTAATGATAGAGCGCACCCCGATGACTTACTTAATGCACAACTGAACAGTTCGACCCTCACTGTCGTAACCTGCCTGGCACCCACCGGTTGATGCGTTCAAGCAATTCTTGGCCTACCATGTGTGCAAAAATTGCCAAAGGCCTGGTAGTGGCAATATCAGAGTTCCTGCATTTACTCATGAAATTTTGCATACAACCCTCGAGAACGTAAATACATGCCTACGTACACACTTCAGAAGCACTGTTCTATTAGATCTCAAAGTAAATGCTACCAAAGCGTCCGACTTTTTCTTCCCCGCGATTTCCTCCGGGCACGCTGCTTCAGTCATGGCCTCTCACATAAAGCAAGACTTTGGCGAAGCTTCGAGTTGGGCGTGTGACACTAATACATTATTGAATGCAGCTCCAGAAACTGCCAGGTGGATACATCCTGAACATGACATAGAGTTTCCCGTTTGAAGCTGACATCCCAGCTTTCACCATATGATAAGAGGCGATCTGTGAAATTTAAAGTTTACCTTTGCAAAGTTCACATAAAAGTTGTCTTTTTTGTAATGCCAAGGCCGCCTAAGTGATACAGTGTTTTTTTGTTATTCGTTCACTACGGAACTCTGATCGTTATGTTGCTGTGCATTCCATGTTCTGGCCCAAATTAACACAACCTTAACAATACGCCTTGCAATTAAATAAGTGTCTGCGGTCCAGGCCAGTCTGAGAGCACGCTGGGCTTTTGGAGGCTAGATTTCAGGCTAGCCAGATGGAAAAGACTGTAAGATGGCATTTTGGAGCAGAGCATTGCTCCTCTGATGTTGATGCACATGTTTGGGAGAGACTTGAACAAGAAGGCTCGGCGAAGGAGGAGGAATTGGGGGGGGGGGGGGGGATCAGAGCACGGCTTCGGAGAACCGAAAGAAATCACTGCGACCTCAATCGATAACATCTGTTCTCTCGGGACAGGGGCCCACAGGCTGTTGGCTCCGGATGCCTGTTCGGCATCATTTGCCGAATTCACACATTTGTGTCGAAATGTTGACGTATCAGCCTGCCACAGCTTGCGCGGAATCCCCAACACTCCGAGAGCAGAGCGTGTTCAATTCCTACGCACTGATTGTGCGTGGCTTCCGTGACCATTAGACGTTCATGAAGAGAAGTACTGTGGCTGTCGACGCATCCCTGGGCGGTATTCCGGTGTGGCGTATGACAAGGAACAGCTATCTAGTGCAGGCCTGTGCGTACAGCATGCCGTTTTCTGCGCTTATCAGCTCAGTCATGTCGCATCCTATTGATTCATTCCTGAATCGATGCTACCTGAGATAACGAGTTGCCCTATCCTAAACCTCTACAATGATCCATAAAAGTGTTTCGTGGACTGTCCAATATGCTATGTCGGGCTCATACAGACCCTTCATGACTGGACGTAGTTTCATAAGACAACGCAACAAGCGCGTGCACATAGATCGAGCCATGTGCGTGACGTGACCAATTGTGCTCGACGGACCACGATTCGCATAAAAGTTACGTAACGAAATCTGAAGTACATTCAGCTGCTCCTGGCACATGTCCGCCAACATCACAGTTCGACGGCGGGTGGTTTCATGGTTTCATTTTGCGCAGCTAGGTCCGTCACAAAGCGTCGTCACCTGTTGCCACCGCGCCCCGGCTGTGCCCCCGGCATGCGCTGGACTGCGACCTGGTCGGCAGGCGGGCGGCGACTCTGGCGCGACCGTGACCCGCCGTTCGCCGCCGCCGTCAGATGTGGGTCACAGAAGAACCGGCCGTCGGCGGCCCGCCGTCGCGCTGACCGCCCGCCCCATCCTCGGCGGTAGCCGTCTGCGCAACAGGACACGTCCTCACGCTCCAGGCAGAACTGGCGTTTTCGAGAAGCACGGGATGGTGGCGGGGGTAGGGGCGGGTGTGATTCGCTCAATGTTTGCGCACAAGGTATGATAATTCAGAAACATCCAAGGAAAGCGCCGCTATTCACACGCCCTGGGGGCCACCATAACACCAAGACAGTTGGGGTCCGTCCGTGCCTCACACTTGCACACTGTGAGACAACAAGCAAGACACTTGACGCTGTGAGACAACAAGCAAGGCACTTGACCCTGTGAGACAACCAGCAAGCCCCTTCACGCTGTGAGACAATCAACGAAACACTTTTACGCTGTGATGCAGCTAACAAGATACTTGCGCGATGTGAGACAATCAACAAGACACTTGTGCTCTGTGGACAGTCAACATGACAAAAGCTGTGGAGGAAGCTGTAAGCGTCATGTTGGCGTTAGGAATGCTATCTGTACTCGAGTGCCGACATGATGTAATCTTCGGAAGGTGTCAAACACATTCGTCCGTGTTTCGTCAGCTGACAACACGCGGTATCGTTGTGAAAACCTATTGGCAGGTCTCGTTCAGTTGTGCGCCCGGCATATAAATTTGACATGGGCATGGACACAATGGTGTCCGCCAAAGGCAGCTGTTGAAGTTGAGGGGCATCAAACCAGCGAACAAAAGGGATGAGGGTGCGTAAACATGCATAAACAGGCAGTCAGTTACAACTTCAGTGAGGCTGAAAAGTTGTCTTTTGGTACTAATTCAAGAGACCTCATGGAGCTCCTGACGCATAGTATTATATACCAGCACAAAAAGACAGCTTGCGTCGTACATACCCCCCTCTGAACCGTAAATAATATGGCGTCCTATGATTGGATATTTGACAATGTCTGCCAGCGATTTGCTTCATTTAATTATGGAACCATTTTAACTGAAAGCTCTTGAAAATAACTATATTCTGTGGGTAGCCGTGGAGTCGTCGTCCCTGTGTCTCCTGCATTGTAAGGAATCAGTGAGCCTGCGAGTAATGCACAGCAGGTTGCGGCACCGCGAGTCCATCACCACTCCCCGGACGGGAAGTTGCAAAAGTGTCGCCGCAGTCGCGGATGGCGAAACGCCACCGCCAGGGTGCGACCGGTTCCTGCGCCGGACTACCCGCGGCGCGCGGCCGGTCAGCGGCGGGGTCGCTCAGCAGCGGCGTGGCACGGTCATCCCATGATTGGTGACCGCTTCACCGAGGTCCGCCGCCACCGGTCGAGCCTCATGGCCGCGCCCGCCGCTGCAGGCCGCCACTGCGGGTCTGCTCCCGGATGTCGTCACGGTCGCCTGGCGCGCGACCGGCCCCGGCGATTCCTCCCGCGCCGTCCGGCGGCGCCAGCGGCGCCGGAAGCCCCAGGCGCGCCGAGACGAGCGCCAGCTCCCGCCGGCTCCCGGTCCGAGTGCAGACCGGGACGTGTCAGGGTCGCCCGCGCCCCCTGCCCGTGCAGGGGGCGCGGCTGGCACGGTCGGCACGGTCAGGCGCGAGCAGCGCGCGGCGATGGGACGGGCGCCGTGACGCGAGCACCGGCGCAGCTTGGTCACGAGCCGCGAGAATGTCGCCAAGCACGGCTCCATAAATGGTCGCAGTGGGAGGCGAGCAGGCCTGACAACTTGACGGAGGTTTGGGAGCGGCCAGGATGGGTGGAAGAGACATCGTATCTGACCACTGCGTCACCCACACCCTGGCTGTTGCGGAGACCAATCATACCTCCTCGGTGAGAGCGGATCCCCATCAGTCATCCCTAGCTGCTGTAAGGGGGTCTTGGAATTCCCGCTACTATTTTGTGCAAGTCTCCTGGTTACCTTAAGCTGGTTAACATCGCTGCCATAACAGTACTTGGTCGTGCTCACGTGGTTTGATCTCTCTAACCCTGGACCGCTTGAAGCATGCCTCTCCTGCCCGTGCGTGGACCTATGTTACGGTTACGCTACGTTTTGACATTGCAATACAGAACATTACGCGACAGAAAGTGAAAAGCTTGCTGCTGTCTATTGATTGGGGCTCCGTGAGACCTTTCGCTGCACTGAGAGGAAGTCTAGGAAGGATGTGACTGTTAGTAAGTGCGATTAGCCATCATAGAAGGGAAAACGTTCGAGACAGCTGGACAACTCATAGACCGCTCGAAGTTTTTCGAGAATGCATTGTTAAACACTAATGGCATGATTTCGCACAGCTGTGAAAAAGTTTTCAACAGTTCTACTTCTGAGAAACTGGAAGATCCTCCCTTTTTGAGGTCTCTTGCGATAACTTCCCTGTAGAGGTCTTGTCCATCGCATTTTCCAATCAGACACCCGCTATGTCTGCACAGTTCTTGACTCTTCAAAGTGATGATCAACTGTAAAATGCTGCTCAAATCTCAGTATCAAATGAAGACAGTGTTACGCGATAATCGGTTGTTCTTTTCACGTTTTGACGCATGTTATGTCACATTGTCCGACGATTCTTATCAATTTATAAACGATATCCAGGTTGTTTTTCATTGTTACACAGTGACAACAATCTGATGCACTTAGCGCGAGCTTTCTTAACCTAGTTTGGGTTTGGCCCCAGAACGCTCCATATTTGAGACGGGTGCGGTGTCTGAGGCACCCCTCGTCCGGAAAAGGCAAAACAAGTCCATCCATCAAGAGTCAATAACCTACGCGTTCCCCTTGGATTTCAGGCATATGAAAAGGAGTCGGAACAGGGAATCGTGACGCTCCTGGCTGGCTAGATAAGCACTAGAGGTCACCGCGACTGGGCAACGAGCAAAGTCTGTACACAAAGTGCGCCAGCGCCCGCGCGCCGGTGCTGCCCGCCCGCTGTGAGATGTGGTCCTACTTTTTGCCTGCGTTGCTCCTGCCGATTCTGAAACCGGACCCTTTTTACCCCGTCATAACACCGAGGTTTCGTGTCAAAGTTTTCGCAATGCGGTGCGGAGCCGACAAAAACAGACACAAGAAGGGAATCGGTTTCAGGATGCAGGGCGGGCACGGGGCCAGAGATGCGCGGCCTTGCCAGAGCTGTTCTCCGCCGCTCATCTCGCGCTCGCTGGTGTGTTCGGACACGGCTCGCGACACGCTGTGATTGGATCGCCCAGCCTACTGGTATAATGAGCTCGCTAGCTACATGTTTGCATGCCTCGCGCGTTGATTACATGCTCCAGACACGTGATGATGATTGATCAGTGTGAAACGACGGCGAACCAAGATCGCGTACTGAGTCTAAATACCGTTGCGGAGGACAACAGTAGGTCATTTTCTATCAGAATCCCAAAACCGAGCGCACGCTTAGAACACGTAAACTTCTCATATATGATGAGGCAGTGCCATACCTACCCATAATAATGTCATGGAGCCAGATAATAAGGCAAAATATTTTTTTTTGTATTTAGGTATACAACTGAGAACGTCGTACCACCTCCAAACGCCTCTTTCCCTCATTGGATAAATTTAGTTCGATGTTAATTACAGTCGGATCGCGCATTTCACATATTACATTTCAACGTTCATATTCTTAAGAAATAACTTCGTTTTTTGTTAAGCCAATCTACGTTTTGCTCTCGAAGTCCGCTTTCTGGTGCAAACAAGTATATTCAGCATACAAAGCACAAAGGGCTGACAAAAGTTCCTTGACATTTGCAAAGTGTCGCGTGGTGGCAAAACGATAATTGGTTGGTGTTATCTCGCACAACCACGGCCGGCCGTACTTCAGTGCACTGTTCCGATCGCCCTTCGAATTAATGCTGCTTATATTGCTGATTTTGACATTTTAGAGCGCCAGGAACGCTTTTGAAATTGCTTGAGAACAGCAGAAAACTTAAGTGGTGGGAAATTGAAGCGCCGAAAGTATCAAAAGCACTACCAATATGCACAACCATCAGCCAACGAACCGGTGACAAAACCTTTTAGTTTCAGCCAAGCCGAGAGGTTGAAGTACACAGTATTGGTTGGCAGCCATTCAGCATGGCCGTTGTGAGAAATCGAGGCTTGACGCGATATTCCAATGGAAGCAAACAATGGCAATGGGCTAGGTAGCCATTCAGGCTTAAGGCTGTGTCAGCTTATGGTAATGGCGAAATAATGCTGCTCCAATTTGGCGTGTCAATGCCGTCGTTATGCTTATCACATATCGGCGTCAGAAAAAGGCTGTCACGCACACCTGTGTCAAAATAAACTCAGCGGTGCCCTCAAAAACATGTCACGCTATTGCAAAAAGAAAGATGGTCACAATAACTTAGACCGTAACAGCATTCATTTTTAAATTCAGCACCAGAACAACTCTGATAACGGCGTCTAGTCAGAAATTTGGTTCAAATCGAAACGATCAAACCTTCACTGCGGCGCTTTTCGGCTGACGTCATCTACGACTCTATATCGGCTGTTTTGCCATGACCGATCACGGGCGCCACTCGGGATTGGCACCTCGGCCTGTGCGTGGCTTACCTGACCGACGGCGATGTGACCCCTAGCTTACGTGGATGTATATGGACGTAGTTTTACTTGTTCTGCATACATTTGTGGGTTACTCACCATGGTATGCGAGTTTCAAAATACTGCGGCAGCTTCAGCATGTTACAGGGGCGCGGGAACGATTGCGACATTGGGGAGGAGCAAGCAAAAAATTACCGAAGAACCCATTCCTATATTTTTTCTCGTCAGTTTTCGACCACTTAATTTTCAAATTTCGTGAAAGGGGTGCTTGGTTTTATTTGCATTTTTCTCATCGACATCAACACGTGCCCATGTCGAGAGGTGGTTCCAAATATGAACCACGCTACTGAATATCTTTCCATTTTATGGTAACGCATTCATCCCAATTGCATCAAATCGTTTTTATACACATCTTACGTTAACATTTGGCTATTTATGGCATCTTATGATGGGGAAAATGGCTTATGATTGAAAAACTGATACATGATGGAGAAAATAAAAATTGAAGCCTTCAAAAACGATTAAGCAACGTATCCGCAGTGTTTAAAGTGATGCTCCTGTATGACCGCGGTTGGTGCCGCACCGTACAGTACTGCCATCTATTAAAAGCCTACGTAACCAGACCGAGCTGGTGTGGTCCTGCGCCTTTGCTATGCTCGAGCATCAGGAACGGCTCCTCGCGAAGAGAGCGGGTGGGGGCAAAGGGGAGTGGGACGCGGCGGGACAGGTCTCCAAACAACACTGCGACTCATCATTGCCTACGGACCCACAACCATCGACCGGAAGTGTCGCCCACGCATTGCATATGACATAATAAAACGCATGCATGTGGACGAACATGCAAGCTCCGATACAACGTCTCCGTCCTGGCATTGGGGTATTTACCATTTGGATGGTCGGAACTGTTATGTTGTTTCCAAATGACACGGACTCTGACCAGCCCTGGTCGAGTGTGCATGTTATAGGCATGATCAGATGATTCGCGCTGGCGCCGGGGAGAAACTGTGTGTATCAGATGGTCTGCAACGTGCCCTGGATGGATATCAGATAGTCTGTATCAGATATCAGATCTGTATAAGATAGTTTGGATGGTATCAGATAGTCCGTAACGTACCCGGAATGGCTCATATGGTGTATAACGTACCCCGGGTGGCTCAGATGATCTGTGACCCTGCCTACCCTGGATAGCTCAGATGGTGTGCGACGTACCCTGGATAGCTCAGATGGTGTGCGACGCACCCTGGATGGCTCAGATGGTGTGCGACGTACCCTGGATGGCTCAGATGGTGTGCGACGTACCCTGGATGGCTCGGATGGGCTGGGGCAGATCTGGCGTGGATTCAGTCGTCCGTGAGCGTTCCAGCTGAGCGTCGATCCTAAAAGCTGGAAAAAGTTAGCAGTTTCGGGCACCTGACGCCACCCCTTTACAAATGTAGGAACGTGGGTTAACCAGCTGGCTCAGTCGGTGACTCACTGCAGTATATTCTCATACGCCACCATGGACCGGGTCTCTACAACTCACATCCCCGCTCTAGCAGCCATCGAAACGACTGCGTTGGTTCAAATGACACTACTCACAGTCCTTTCGTCACCAAAGAAAAACATGTGTTAACTGGGGTCCTTCAGTGATGTCCAGGTGAGGTGAATAAAATTGCTTTTCGCGGTTCCAACGGAGCACATTTTTTGTCATAGAGCAGATAATTTAATATACTTGAGGCGCAAAACGTGGTGTTGATGCACGCAGTGTGCTACCAAATGTTCTTTTCAAGCTCTTAATGGTTTACATTTAAGCAGCGTCATGCTTGGTCACGAGGCTGGATTGCCCATTCCGACCATGGTGCGATGTGACGTATCACATTTGTCATGCAATATGTTTATGACTTCTGATCGTGCTTTCGTGAAGAGCACCAACAACCGACCGAGCATACTGCATATGCAGCAAAAGCAAGCTCTCCTTGTTCTCACCGTCTGTGACAGACAGGCCCATGTAGGCCGGATGATCAGTTCTCAGTTCAGTGTAGGACCAGTATGGCTTGGATGATCAGTCCTCAGTTCAGCATAGGACCAGTGCGGCTTGGATGATCAGTCCTCAGTTCAGCATAGGACCAGTGCGGCTCGGATGATCAGTCCTCAGTTCAGCATAGGACCAGTGCGGCTCGGATGATCAGTCCTCAGTTCAGCATAGGAACAGTGCGGTTCGGATGATCAGTCCTCAGTTCAGCATAGGACCAGTTCGGCTTGAGTGATCGGAGCTCAGTTCAACGCAGAACGATTGCGGCAGTTCAGGAAGTGGTTTGCAAATCTTCGAGGCCAGCAGGTTCAACCAACTGAAAGCAGTAGTTACGTCAGGGGGGGGGGGGGGGGGGGGGCAACGAGATGGTATCATGTGACGCGCGAAAGCTCTGCACGCCGGGAAGACCGCAGTTTGTCGGCGCTGGATAAAACACTGCGACATACGACCCCCATCCAGGCAAAGGTGCGGCCACGAAGGGCCGTTTGCTATCTCCCGTGCGCGGCACGTGCAAGTGGCACCGGGTAGGGAAACATTCAGTACAACCTACGCTACATACAACTTTCTCGACAACGCAAACATGAAACTGATTTGTTTCCCGATTACACGTTTGAGCACACCGCATTTGAGCCTGACGCGTTTGGAGGTCGACTTGACTTCACTTAAGCTTGCCTTAGTAACCTTAACGCATGGCAGAGCAGCAGAGTCCGGCTGTGGCGGCTCAGCGTTATCACTTGCGGACCGGGAGACGCCATTCACCTCTCCCGGCAGGCGCGGCGGATCACTGCAATATGCATTCCTTCTTACCCCCTTTGCGAGGACAGATTTGTAAAAGGATCATATGCTCACATCCCACGGCTTTCCGCAAAATAGCATGCAAACACATGACCTACGAGAGCGATAGTGTCGTCCTGCCGTCGTCGCGGAGGCGTGTGATTAACGATCGGTGTGCCCGCGTGGCCCCCAAAAGTGCTGTCACACTCGGCTCCGTACCATCACCTAGACTGCATGTCCTGCCGCCAGTGACAGGGCCCCCAGGGGTGAGCGTGGGATGATGAACTCATGCCCACTCTCTCCGACCGGCTTCTGCGGCCGGGAGCAATCCCAAGAAGATGAAGCGGCCCATTTGGCCAAGGTCGAAAAACTAAGCTGCGGGCTAGGAAGCTCAGAACAGGTTTCTGCCGGCGCTTTGCGTCCAGAATTCCAGTTTTCGAGCAGGCTGAAGCAATGGAAGTGAGGTCGCTTAGCCCAGTCCATCCAGTGCATCGCAGGATTGTTCTTAAATGCGTGCAGAGCTGTGCAAGTGGACATGCCGTCTTAATTGACCTATTTCTTCCAGAATTAGTTTGAATAAGTACCTGACACTCTGAAAGACGTTAACAAGAAGCAGTTCTTGCAGTAAGCTGGATGGTAGCATTGGATGGAAAGGTCGTTCAGATATGGCAGAGATGGCATACGGATGGAAAGGTCGTTCAGACTATCGTCCTCGTCTGGTATGTCACTAATTACACAATGTCGCGCCAACTAACTCTCCCGTCTTTATTAGGTGTTGTTGAGTCCTGAGCAAAGCGGGAAGAACATAGCATCCTTCCCAGTTAGCTCAGTTGGTAAAGCAGGGGATTCGCGACCGGAAGACCCTAGCACGAATTCTAGCCATTGCAAAGGAGAGAAGTTGGGTTTTGGCGCATACGTGGCTGAAATCCAAAGGTCATCTAGTTTTTCTCAGGACCCACTGATACCTAGCGACGGCTGGGAAGTCAACAGGCCGAAACATTTGTTACATATCAGCACACCGGACAGGAAGATAGTCCGAACCATTGTTCCATCCGTGACAGTAACGTCTCAAACATTGTGTACGACGTTTACGCATCTTTAAATGAGAAAGCAGATGCTAAAAGCACTAAAGATTCCACTGGGACAAAAAAGATCCCTGAAGCTTCGGCGGCCCTTATGTCACATGCGACCATTTTAACTTTCCAAGGGTATGCTCATAAAATTCTCCGCCAGATAGCGAGCGAAGTACTCCTTCGACGTTCAGCGGTGTAATCGAAGACGGACCCCGGACACGTGGTTTTCTTACCGGGTTATTTTCTGCCATGGTTACCGCCGATGTTTTGCAGTGGGGAAATAGCACCATGCCTGAATATTGAAGAGCAAGGATCGCGATTCAAGACGACGTTGCGCCTCCATATCTGGCGACAGGCTACACTTCATGCATTTTCTGGTGATTTCTTTTGAAATCTAATTGTGGACGGTGCACATCCCGCATGCTGTGACCTTGGGCGTCCGCCACCGGCATGGCAATGAGCGGCGGTGGAGCGCCGTTGCACCACCCTGAGCAGCCCACCCCGTCACCCGGCGCTGGCGGCGGCCGTCTCAGCGGGGTCCTTGAGAGGGGCGGCGCGTGACCCACTGCGGTCACCCCGCTTCGGGGAAGCGGCGCGCGGCGGAGAGGGGTCTCAGAGCGAGACGCGTCCCGCGCGCGCCGCCGGGCCGCGTCGACCCGCCGTGTGCATGGCGACGGTGCGCGGCCGGCACGTCACGCGACACATTACTCGACTGCGAACCGGGCGCGATAGCATGCACAAGCGCAAAAACCGGGCGAAGACGCGCCGGTTGCGTGTGCGACAAACAGCCGGGCTTGTCCGGATGGGCAGAGACGCAGGCTGCCGGCGCCGGCACGGCTGCGGCCGACAGCACGCGCGCCTCGAGGGGTGGGTCAACATAGCACGCGAGGCGAGGGTAATCAGAACGCGGCATGGCCGTCTGATCCGAGATCCTGGCCGCGCCCTCGGAAGGCCGCCGTTCAGACTCAGAGCGTGCTGGCGACGGATGTGCATCGATGATTTTTTCAATAGAATTTCAGCCTTTCACTTTGTAAGCGGCAAAAGCCAGTGTCAGGAAACGAGTCCACATGATGTTTTCAACAATAATTACTCATTCGTTCTCTCAATAACTCAAGCTCTCCCTCTCTCTCTCTCTCTCTCCCTCTCTCTCTCTCTCTCTCTCTCCTCTCTCTCTCTCTCTCTCTCTCTCTCTCTCTCTCTCTCTCTCTCTCTCTCTCTCTCTCTCTCCTCTCTCTCTCTCTCTTCAAGAAAGTAAAGCAGCCATACACGCCATTCTGGTACCGCCCTCCGCCAACGACATATCACCCTGATCGTTCCACTCCCCTTCGTCGGGTCCACATGCAAAGCACGGCGCGCCCGCCGGCAGAGTCGGTTGCCCAGCCGTCGGTAACCGGTGTGGAGCGATCGTGACTAGGCTCTTCCCGCGATCGGCGGCCACCGTTCGGCGAACCGGTCGGCCACCGGGAGCCGGAGCGGCTGCGGACCGGTCAGGGGGCTCGTCCAGCGGTGCCCGTCAGAGCCCCGCTCCGCGAGGGTCCCGGACCGTCGCTGTGCGGCACCGGCCCGGGCGCTGCGACCCTCGGAGGCTGTCTGGTCCGCCGCAGCCCGGCCGGCTCGACGGCGCCTCCCGCCGCGGCGCGTCTCCGGCTCGGTCTACCCGTGCCGCTGTCACTCCGCTCGCCATACCTTGTCCGCTTGATGATGGTGAATGACTTGCGCATCCTGCATCTCATCCATTCCTTGCTCGCTTCTCATCTTGTCCTGCCTTCATTCCTTCCGTTGTCATTCCATCCCGCCATCCCATGGCCATTCTCCCCATGCTTCCGCTCGTCAAGTTTACTCCGCGTACCATCCACCGGTCACCCACTCTGCCGGCCTCGCCGTCCGCTCCTCGTGCCGTCGCGCTCGCCTGGCTTCCCATGACGTCCCGCTGGCGCCGCTCCGCTCGCTCCGTTCATCCGCCTCGTCCCGCTCGTCCGGCTCGGCCGTCGGCGGCAGACGCTCCGGCTGGCCGCAGCCCGGCGCCGGCCTTGGCCGGCCGTGCAGCCGAGATCGTATCTGGGAGGAGCCGACGCGCGGCGAGATGAAGTCCGCGGACCGCGGACGGGCCGCCGCTGGCGCTGTGCGCCGACCGGTCGCGTCCCGCTGCGGCGGACGCCCTCCGCTGCGGGGCCGCCATTAGACGGCGGTGACGTCTGCCAGGTGCACCGCCGCCGGCGACGGTTCTCGTAGGGGACCTTGGAGCTGGGACCGTCTGTAGAGGGGACCCTGACCGCTGGGAGGAGAAGAGGAGATGACGAGCGGGCTGCGGCTTTCGCCCGAAATGGCCACAATCGCGGCCAAAATTATTGCCAGATCAGGGCAGTTGTTGAGCTTTTTGTTCGACAGGTACGTCCATTTTGATGCGGGCATACCGCACCGTACGGGAGGGGATTGGCGGCGATAAGCCCGGCTTTTGGCCGTCGGAAACAGATGCACAATGCATTGGTTATACACTAGGACTTCAGGGTCGACTGGTCTGGCCGTGGCCGGCAGCCAAACACCACAAACCATTTTTGCTGAATGACTATCGGACATTGCTTATTGATCGGAATGTGTTTTTGCTTATGATTTGCATGCGGGAGCACGCTGACAACAGCGTTTCCGCTCCAACAGTGTTTGCGCGGATGGCGGGGCAGTTTAAACTGGGTAGTGCTGACCGCTGGCCTGGTTTGGCACCTGCCTGCCATGCGTGCTGTGCAAGTGAGGGAGAAACCTTGATCAACAGCGCGGTCACACACAGCCTTGGTAATGACCCACATTGATACAACCCGGCCATGAAACGTCGCCCATTAAAAGTGACGACAAAACGCAGAGAACATTCCTAGATCTTTCGATTACGACAATGACACGGGAGATGGTTGTAGCACACAAAGTCAGTTTTAAGTTGCTGGATGGCTTAGGGGTGTGTGATACGTGGGGGGTGTGATACGTGCTGTTGTTCACTGTGCTTGTGGGAATCGTCCACGATTCGTACGTCGGCAAATCTGTCACGAAATGTTGATGTCCATACGCGTAAAAAAACACAGTCTGCAGTACTGTATTACCTGGTGCCGACCGCCTGTCCTTGCGCCGACCTCCTTTTCTAGTCTTAGTCCTATTCTAACACTGCTCAGCTGCTGACCCACGCCAGCCCATGGCCAACTGAGCTCAGTGAACGCCGTGTCTGGATGTGATGGACTTGAATTATGAACGTACTTCGCTGGTGGAAAGGTGTGGTAAGAAACATGTTATTTACATTGTTGCATTTTGTGCTTTTGTATCTCGCACTACAAAATCAGTACCGTCACAAGGAGAGCGCTAAATGGAAGTGTGCAGCACACCGCTTAATGCTGTTAAGTGCACCTCTGATTTTGTATCGTCATGGGACCAATCCGGTGGGTGTCACTTTTTAAAGTCGGTTAGGGGGGGCTCAATTTACTTCCGAAACCTGATTGCTCCCGGATTTCAGCCGCTTGAATTTGGGTCCCCGATGTTTTAGCATAGCAAAACAACATTGGGCACGTTGTAGATGCTACGTATAACAAAAGTTAAGACATTTCCTCTGCATCTATTCCACCTAGTATTCCCTTTTTGAATATGCATGGGGTGGGGCTCAGAGAAGCATTGGAGGGGGGGGGGGGGCGGACTTAAGTCAGCATGCAAAGGCTCAAGACTCCAGGAAAGTATGGAAATTGACACCTCTGAATCTCTCTGTCTCAGGAAGTTATCACCGCCACTGCACCGTGCATTTCCTGATGCATGTGATTGCGACAGCGTGCCACCCAGCCGGTGACGCCGGTTCAAACACGGGGTCGGCACCTCGGCGCCCCGTCTCCGACACCGCCACCTGGCCGAGGTCACGTGACCAGCCGACCGTGACGCGCGCCGCCAGTTATTCATTGCCGCCGCGCCGCTATCCGCCGCGAAAGGCTCGGGTGACCGCGCCGGGTGCAGCGAGACGGACTGCGGTCGCCGCCGCTGCAGCTGCGATGCAGCTCCCGCCGGACATGGACGCCGCCACATGGCCGACACATGGCCAGCGTCGCTCTCGTACAGACGGCTAGACGGGTGCGCTGCGAGGATGACGCGCGCAGTGAGTACGCGCCGCCAGCGGCCAGCCGTGGGAGCGGGCGACGAGCACCGTGAGTCGCACCTCGTAACAATGGCCCGCATGGGCCGCGACCTTGCCCATCTCCCGCCGAAACGCTGACTAACACAGACACCATAAACCGGGGAATGAACCCACCATTTAGCGGCCCGTTCGCTCTTTGCATTTACTACACGCCGTGAACGCGGCCCAGCGCCGGAGACCGGTTATCCTTGGGACGTTGCGTCCCGATTCAGAAGTGCAAGTGATGCCCCGACCTTCGCTGGCAGACCAGGGGCCCACGGATGCGCGGGTGTGCCACCGAATGTGTGTCGCCGACTCCAGCTGCGGGCTGTAAAACCGGCGTCTTACGGCAGCCTTTGGCCCCGCAGTTTCTGGTCAGACTGCTTGACCCGTAGTCTAACCCATCTGTGGAGCCCACAGAACGTCCCGTCGCTGGGACTCCACCCTTTGTGTCGTCCGTCAGCCTGCAGGCTGGGTAGTCCATGAAATCCCGCGACACGGACACTGTAAAACCCCAGTACCCGGCGAGCTTGTAAGGCATGCGCGTGCGTATGCTGCACGATGACCAGGGAAGTCCAGCTAAGACAGCCCTGGGGAGCAGCTTGAGTCTCCGTATCCGGCATGAGCCACCCTTAACCACCGCTGACCCTCGGAGGCCTCCCCCACACGCGTGGCTTCTTGCGAACTGGCTAAGCCTAGGGTGCGGTTCAGCTGAGTGAATGGAAGAATGTCGGTTTACACGCTCGACGCCGACGTCTTACGACAAAGACCCCATCAAACGCTCCGCCAACGCCGCGCTAAAAGGCTCCACAACATGGCTTCCAGCTGAGGCGGCGGCAGCGCCCTTTCCTCCCAGCGCCAGCGCTACAACTACTACGCGCGGTTTTCCGCGGGTCGTGACCCGGGCGCCCGGCGCGGCTGTCACGTGACATGTCCGTCTGGGGGCGCCGCGGCGCCCTCTCCCGCGATGGCATCGTCCCCGCTTGCGCCACACTGTCCCTTCGCTTGCTCTCTCCGCGGTTGGCACATGGCAATTGCAAGACCCGCGCGACGTTTTGCTGGCGGCGCCTTTGTTCGGGCCGGCCCGGCGCGGCGCGTGGGTATGCGTGTCGGCAGGCCGCGCGGCGGCGGCGGCGGAGGCGGAGGCGGGTACGCGGCGAATCGGTCGGGCGCGTGCGCCGGTGATGGTAGCCAGCACCGACCCTGACCGGCCGGACCACGTCACGCGCCGCGGCAGGCGCCGCCGGGTTCGGCCCCGACTCGCCGGGCTCTTCGACAGCCAGGAAACAGGGTGGTGTTTGCTGCGAGGCGCGCCGCTGCCGGCGGGTTGAGGCGTCGCCCAGCGGTGGCGGACGGCGGCAGCCGCTGGCCTGTGGCGGCGGATGGGTCTATGATGCGTTGCAACAGCCGGCAGCGGGCCGCAGCACGTGCCGACTTTTCATCCCAGTTCGTCGGGCGGTGGCGGTAATCGGCGAACCCGCCCCGACCTGTCCTGGCCTCAGACCCCGTCTGAACTCCCTGACCTGGCATGACCCGACGCTCCAGCGTGATCTGACGACCCGACATGACCTGCCCCACAGACCCAATCTGACCTGATTTCGTCACTCGAAGACGAGACTGCCGTCGCAAGCTGTGCTGGTGGGTGAGATCTGGACACTCTCACCGGTGAGACACCCGTTTGTAGCCACGTTATCCATTCCATCGGCGCGTTAGAAAGAACCGATGTGTCGCCGAAGAGCTCACCTCTCTTTACCTCAGCGGAATGCTGCAGGACCGGATCGGCACATGACCTCTGCAGCGCCATACGACCAACAAGCACGGGCATAGGAAAGTACAGCAAGAGCAGTGAACCTTCCCCTTTAATCTGCGCGAAATTGAAAGGCGCTGCTGTGGTGTTGCACGCACGTGTTGCGCAAATGCAGGCTATGTGCCCTCTTGCACTTCAAGAGGTGAATGCACTGAAGTAATCCTTGTATGCGTTGATAGGTACGCCAAACACCCGGGCAGACATGAATCGCCCTGCGTTTGAAGCAGATTGCTTCACAAAACAAAAACCACTCAATCTTCGGACCAGTTACGGTATATTCCATACACGGGGAGCGCCAGAAATCGGCTGAGAGGACCGGACGATGCCGAATCAACCATGAGTACATGTCCTCGCTAAGGAATAGATTGCAAGAGCACCATCCCGCATGCGGTTTATCAAAAGGGATGTCATGTAGCTGAAGACGCAGCTTATTTCTACACTTCTGTTTGTGCTGGCTGAAGACTGATGATGTAGCCAGACCTCGGCGATGTTTCGCCAGGCTCGCTTTTGAATTGGATCTACTTAGTTCCCCTGGACGTGCATGGTCCAACAGTGCTACACACGTACAGTTCTTGTACCAGGACATTCCCGCGCTCTTGCCAGCGTTACCTGCTCGATCACACTCACCAAACGTTTTACACTTCACATCATCAGGCCGTGAACTCCCGACCTCTGGGACTCATTACCTCTGGCCTACAGAGCTCACTCGACGCTCCAGCTCCTCACGACGACCACGAAGGTCGATTTCGCGCTGAAGAGGTCGCATCAAAAGCGAACGGAAGCTCACGTGGCTGCTGCGCCGAGTGTGAGCGGCCGGGGTGCGACTGCCGTTGCCTGGCTCCACGCCATCCCGATGGCGCTGAGTCAGGAGCCGGGGCCAGTTCAGGCTTTGCGGACCGCTGACCGGCCGTCCGACGGTGGCGGAAGGCTGAACGCGGGCTGTCCGGCTGACGGGGAGCTGGGAGTGGCTCCAGCTACAACCGAGCCCAACAGTTGTCTCATGTCGGGTGTGCCCCGAGGTCTGCGGTCGTGCCTCTGCCAACGTCGGAGCGGACGCTGAGTCAACGAGTGGACTGAGAAACCACTTCAGGCCAGTGATGCATGCGCTTACGAATAGGCTGGGGAATGCCCGGAAGCTACAGCTTGAGGATCATTCGTAGCCCTGTCATGAACATCATTATCACTCGTGTGCGTCATCACTCACTCGTCGATCTTAACGAAGGCTTTTCGTTGTCATGGCTGCAGCAGGTTGGGCTTTCAAAACCGCTCAAACGATGTTATGCAGACATTTGCATAGCGTACCAACATCATCCTCGCACATGAATATGCTGAATACAAGGCCATCGCAGATCAATGAAGTGGAAGGACTTGGAATAAACTTACACGACCCCTCACTTTCGCATTCAATGAAAGGAGTGTCCTTCCTTTGGGGCATATTTCAAAAACATACCAGACATGAAATTCGGAGTTATTCGGAGGGGTGTTAAGAAAATTGGCACTACAGATTAAATCGGGCGAGACTGGTCTTACAATAAGTGCGAAGTGCAAAAGGTGGTAGACGCCCTTCAAAGGTTCCGTCCCACATGTGCATGGGGTTTTGAATTGGGACGGCGTTTTAAAATAATTCATTTTTCTGCTGTTCAACGTTATGGCTTTTTTAAGATTTCAAATCCTATCGCTTTTGAGCTTAGACGCACGCGAACTCGTCCAGATTATTGAACACCATCTTGTTTGAAATTACTTGGAGGTTTATGACGTCATCGCAACCAGTAGTTTTGGCCCGATCCCGATCGTGATATCCCGGCCGTTACACAACTTGCTACTTGGGTAATACTTGGGATTAGCCCCAAAAGTGAAACACTTCGTTTGGGATTTACCCAACCAGTTCCGTACCATACTAGCTTTCCCCAACCGTCTTTTCTTTGTAACTATTTGCAAGAAACGCAACATCCTTTTTGGTCAGAACATTACGATGCAGCTGAACAGGACGAGTCGAATGGCATCAATAACTTTTTTAACAAAAAAAGCGGATAGTGGCTGTCTTCCTCGGAGGCAGCAGGATTACTGTAGAGACTCAGTAACCTGGACAACTGCCTGCGCACAGCTGTCCCGCCCCGCGAGCGCCTGCTCGCGATGCGCTCCGCAGCCGGGATGCTGGCCCGGCCGGCCTGGCTGGTGCGGTCCATGCCGGGCCGCCCCGGGCCGCCGGCTGGGCTCTTCCTGATCGGCAACACGGGCCGGGGCGCGACCCTGCCTGGCGCGCCATCATTGGGCCGTGGACATGTGACCTCGTGTCGCGTTCAGGTCATCGGGAGGTTTCGTCGGGAGGGAAGCGAGATAAGCCAGCTGAGCCAAACAGTATGGGGATACCAGGTGCTGGCGTCCCACGGAGAGGAGGTTTCCAGCCGCGAAACACCACGAGATATCTCTTAGTTGATCTCGCCCGTGCTTATTTTATTGCGGCCGTATATAGCACAGTCTTCTAACGTTGCAACGTCCGCAGCACTGAAATAATAGAGCAATGCAACAAAAACATGACCATTTTACATCAAAATTAACGTCTTTGCATGTCTGTTGCCAATCACCATGAACAAATTGTGAAGCTGGAAAAAAGAACGATTTTATTGTGTCCGCAGTGGAGCAAACTTCAGCTGCATACAACTAGCATAAGAATGTGGAGCATGCTTATGAGCTGCCCCGCACGATATTATCAGCCTTAATGTAAACGTTCCACATTTGAAGATATTAAACCAGGCATCAGCTATGACAAGATAAACTTACTTGTAATTGTTGGTAGACTTGTAAGTGAAAAAGGTTGCCCTAGACAACGCAGTTTCTCCATTTAATAAATATGTTCCTCAATACGTCATTGATTGCGTCATCGTACCTCATAAGCCACTTTACGGCTGTTATACCTGAAAATCGTGCTCATTAACGGCATATATGGATGACTCGTTAACTATGGTTTTCTTGGCCTAAACGCCGCATAGACCATGGAATGACATGATTTTAATGACGTTATTATGGCGTCATGAATGTTTCGGGGACCTTGGACGGCTATTTCAGCTCAAAACCCTATAGAAATGTGAAGCAGCCTTCTTATAAGGATTCCAAATCTGTATTGTCCACATGCCATAATCGAGCTTTTCACGTCTGGCGCAGGCCAGAACGATTTCTGACATTACCAGGACATCAGTTTGCCATCAACCAATATAATGCATTCAGTGTAAGCTTCGAACATGAATCACGTTTTGTGCTATACTAATGCAGAAATTTGGGCAGTGGTACGAGTTATGACCGTAATAAGACTAGGAATCGAATCACTTAATAATAGTGTCATAATCAAGCATTTTAATACAAGTAAACGATATAAAATCATGAACAAATGTGCAAGTATACCAAAACACGGGCACATAGCGACATGACATTCCGCAAACACGCTCCACCAACATACCGCCACCTTATGGTAACATGAAGTACTACAAGTGAGTCAGCCCGTCGCTACAATGGCAATTCTGAAACGGCGAAGCCAGTGACATGACGTCACAAGGACGCGCCATGGCGCAATTGAACAGTGATGCATTGAGCAATGTATTCACTAAGTAGTGAAATTTTGTTTTTTATTAGTAGTGCTTTACACATAAAAGCAAACCAATAGTCGCAACTGAGCTTATTTCATCGTGTCTGATGCTTGCCTCAGTGTTTTCAAACTATGGAACATTTCCGTTGAACTGTTTGGGATACCTGTTGTGTGAGCTAACAGCGGTTTTTTTAACCCCAAAAATATCGCATGGGTTCATCTTTTCGATTCGGTTGCGTTCACAGCCGCCTTTGTATCTTAAGCTTACACATTATACCAATGGTAAATAGCGTTAAAAGAGGCAACCCGTTTTGAGCTAATATGGTCAATCTTCGGATATACTGCACATCATAAGATGGCGAAATATGATAATATGAAATACGCTGCACACAATGATGTGAAAAGTAAAAAATGCTCCGTCAAACATAATCGCTTCAGCAGGAAAGTGTTGCGATGCCCCTAGTCTTTACGACCCATCTTGTTGATGGTCTAGCAGTTGCATTCCGTGATTCACTGCGGGACAGTGAGGCCACTGAAACGTGAAGTGCTCATTCTGAGAAACAATCGGCTGTTTCACCGCGTGGACAATGGCTCAGTGGCGTCGAAACGGGAGGTGATTCCATTGTCGTGCTCTCATCACTTACCAAGGTCTTCGCCGCTGGAGACTTGCGGCATTGGCGCCAAACACACGTTTGCTAGATACACTTGCTGCAAAATGGGATATTGTTTCGAATGCGAACAACTATGTCTCTTAGCAAGACACCGGCTGCCTGGTCTTGTCAGCATGATGTATTTGTAAAAGCCTTTTTATCAACTCAACCTCTGTCAGCTGAAGCGCTTTATCAGGTAGAGAAACGAAGGCAACAGGTGTTAAAAAGATGACTTGCTCTTTTTTTCTTGGGGCGCAAAACCATCCAGTTTTATGCAAGGTGAGAGACGCATACATTTGGTCCTCCTGAGAGATGAAAATCTACTGGGGCTTTTCCTCGCCGTCACTGTCATTTTTGGATGAAACCATGGCGTCAGTATATGAGCCCGTCACCGACGATAATCCGCGCGAACACGGTTCATCGGTGCCCTGGAAGATCCTCCCGCCAAGAGTTTGGTACTCAGATGCGCACCAATAACTAGCATCCAGGCGCAGTTCGCCAACAATATTGCCTGAAAATTGACTGGCCATAAGTCCGGACCAGACTGACATTTACGATCATCGTATTCGAGGATTTTTCTTCAGATTTAGTCAGAACCATTCGACGGGATGGATTTCTGTAATCAGAGCCCATAACGCAAGCAAGTACTTGTTGCGTGAGCACTAACCCCATCTTCCGATCACGAAGTTCCGGGTCAACGGCAGCATTGTGGACAAAAGCTTACGTGCCGCAGCGTCCGGAACGGTCCGTTTTTCCCTCCGACTTCATCTAACCTTCCGTGCGGCTGATGTCATCGGTCGCAGACCATCTCATTCAGGGGCAAATAGCAGGCGCCTAAAGGGATTCGAGCCCACGCCGTCACAGTTGGAGTGAATTCAAGGTGGTTGGGAGAATTGGAGCGACGGTACAGCGCTCTAATCACTTGAGCGATTGGGGCGGATGAACGGTAAACAAATATTTTCAGTGTCAATTAAAAATGGTTTTGTAAGATCTGGCAATGGTGACCAGGGGGTTGTCAAATGCGCGAATGTGTGCGCGATGCATGCTTGTGATGTTCTGCGCACCTCATGCTTTCAAGTACGATTGCCTATATTTTTGTAAGCCAAATTGAGTTTGTTGAAAGTTACCACAATACCTGCTCGCAAAGATCTGAATGCTTTCGACCTGTGATAGTCATTCGAATTTTTCCTTATTTTAATATTTTAAGCTTCCTATGGCAACCAAACGTGGTTGGGGATAATGGTATTGCAATGTGGACGAATCACACCGTACGTTTAATCAAGTAAATGTAATCAAGCAAGCCTAAAAATAAAGGTATTAAAGCTATTACGGCCTAGCTCCCCATTACAGCTTTAATTTAATTTCCTGTCTTTGATTTCACACGTTCAATGTTGGTGATTGGCTTTATGTCATGTGCTCTTCTGAATAGTTCATAGCCTATCATTGCAAGCTTACAACATCCTTCAACATCAAATGACACTGTTTTCAGAAGTGATTTAGAAGAGCTTATATAGAAAAGCAGGCGCGTACTTTATGTTCCTAGATTCACCCCGTAATCGAACGCATGCATTGCACATCATTTGAGTGTTGCCAGTTTTGATTCCGAAAACCTGCTATAACCGCATGCAGTTAAACATCGCCTGGACGAGGTCAAAGCAGGGCAGAAGACACCTTCGCTTCGAGGAGCCCGTAGTTTATTGCACAGCACACCTCACCAAAGTGTTCCCGCAGTAGCTTTTAGTTGAATCGCGGAGCTTACATTTTGGCAGGCAACGTACAGTTGATACTTACGAAGCCACAACGTTTTAGAACGCCAGCTCTATCAATTTCACATACAAGTGCCCTGGCAACGTTTTGCTTTTTCCAACAACAAAGGGATTGTTTTGACTTTTCCCTGAACAGATGGCTGACAGGTTTGATTATTACCATTGTGCAGTTATGTTTGCAGCTTATCAAGGCGCCACCAGCGTGGGAGTAAGCATGTGACCCCCAAACCTGCGCGATCCGCCGGTGGCGTCGCTTATCCTATTGTTAGTCACTTGGATCCCCAGATCCTTGTCAGCCCTTCTGGAACACCAGGTTGGGCCGCAAATCATCGGCTGGGCCATCCAAGCGTTAAGGTATTAGTGTTTTCGATGAGAGTTGGCGTACCCGGGTGACAACAAACGCCACGTACAACGGTTTCCATTACGTTCTATAATATATATATATATATATATAGGATGACCGAAGCATGAGCAATGAAATGAGCAAATGAGCCTGAGCCTGAGCAATGTTCAAAGCAATATGTGTACGCCTTATGAGTGTCGTGAGGCAAAGAACTGTCGGGCCAGAACATGGCGGAGATGGATAGCGGCTAGACATCGCCTGAACGTATCGATGATGATATGTCATTGGGACAAAACCGAAAGCATTTTACCTGTCATACCACCACCTGAACAAAAGCTACGCCATTGAAGGCAGTATTCCACAATCGTAAAGGGGTTTTGATGAACTGAAATAGCCATCTTGAACATCATTCAGCGCAATGCACAGCCCTGCCTCTTTGCAGAATCAAAACCTTCAGGTTTCTGAGCCTGAAGCCCGCGAAGTTGTGGGGACCATTTCGTGCGGGCCATGTCAAGTTGACCCAGGCATGCATGATGCCACCAAAACGTCACGGCGAATATTATCAACTCATTGGCCATGTACTGCTCAAGGCCAAGACAAACGTTATCATCAAGCTGTTCACATCGGGTGTAGTTCAACACAATTTCTAGCATCAGCGGACGCCAGTTGACCACCAATCAATATGTTGTGTTCAGATCAAGTTTCCAACACGAAGCACGTTTTGTGCTATATAATACAGGAACTTTGGCAGTGTTAAGAGGAAGGGCGGAAATAACATTGAGAATAAAAGAACTTACTGATGAGGTCACAACCAAGCTTATGAATGCAGGTAAACAATGCAAAATCACAAACAAATATGCAAGAACACCATAAGAATGGACCAAAACACGCATACACACAAGAGCAGATGGCGAAATTACGTTCCACCAAACACGCTCACCACCACACCGCCGCCTCACGGCAACATGCAGTACTACAAGTGAGTCAGCCCGTCCGCTACAGTGGCAATTCTGACACCATCGATCTAGCAGCGACTCTTTCGTTACTAAGACGCTCGGAGACGTAATCGAATGATGGCGTATGGAACAACATGGCTACTAAATGGTGAAACTGAGTTATATAGAGCAATCTTTTACACTTAAAAGCACACCAATGGTTACAAATGAGCTTATTTCATCATATGTGGTGCTTGCCTCAATATATTTAAATCGGAAACATTCGCATTAACTACGAGCACAGCCATCATTCCATATCAGTTTGCATGCATATCTATATGCGACAGACAGAAATCAATGTTGCGTGGTTCACATGTGATACTCAGCCTGAGTGCAGGTTGGGCTCTTCTCTTGCGCCGTAGCCAAGCGACATTCGTGTGACTGACGTGCGTTTCCACTGCGCTTAAGCAAATGCCGTGATGAAATAGACGACGCAATGAGGCACTGCTTCTGATGACTTTGCTCATGCGCGATTGTGCTTCGAATGTGATGAAAGAAACATGTCCTATATCGTGTTTCGTAGCATGTGTCATGTTGCAGCTGTACTTGAAGCTGTGTATCACTGCAGAAATATGTAGTTATGCGCATTGGGTGTGGAGGGAGCAGGGACTGACTTTCGGCTCTCTCAAAATCCTTTTGGATATACAAAAATAGCTTATGATACAGCTGTTGAAATCATTTACATCTTACTTTTTCTTCAGTCCGCCAAGGTTCGTCCTAAGCCACCATTTCCATTGTAGTCGTAACAATGCATTTCAATCATAGCGTGGATCTATACATTTTGATTAATTATGCATCATAGGGAGTAGTAGCCATCGTATCGAATTCTGAACCGGAATAGCCATCTTAATGACCATTCGAAGCATTCCCCAGCAGTTCACTTCTAAAGGCCCAAAACCCTCTAGTTTCTGAGTTATGCGCCCGCGAAGATGTGCAGACTATGCCGTGTAGACTAATTCAAGGCCACTCATCCATGCATGACGCCATAGAAACATCACTAAAATCCTGCCACCCCACTGGCCATTTGGCGTTTAACGTCAAGAAAAGCAAAATCGTCGCGTCATTCATATCTGTCATCGTGAAATGAATATATATATATATATATATATATACATATATATATATATATATATATATATATATATATATATATATATATAGGTATACATCACTCCGCAAGTTTTAAACACGAATCTGGTTTGCGCTTAATGATACATACAGTTTGACATGGGTGCTAACGAATACGAAATATTGCGTAAAATCGAATAACATAGGAACAGCGCGAGTGCATGTACAAAAATAACGTATTAAAGATGACATTTTCTAAAACTAGAAAATGTTGTCTAGAGCAGGCTTTTCAAGTCAAAGGAGGCTATTTCATCATATCTGGTACTTGCTTCAATGTCTACAAATATGGAGCATTACCACTGATCTGTGTATGAACGAATAGCAAATGTTTGAAACTGCCGCTGGCAAAACGGAATATTCAGTTCACAAAATGATTAGCTACAAACGCTGAAGATGTGTTGCATCATAATGGGTAATCCTCCAACACCAGTAATCTTAAGAAAAGGCTGGTTCTCAAGTATACCCGTGCAAAGATGGCCTTCTGTTAAATTGCCGCTACGTTAAGCCCACCATCAAGTTCATATTTTGCGAAAATTAGGCTAGATCTCGCAACATAAGCCGACTTCAGCTCAACCCGTTCCTAAACCGGGCTCATTTGCAACTTCGGACAAGCCCTTCTGCATGTCGACTCACTTTCACTCACCGATCTTCCGCATCCTGGCCGCAACTCACCGTAGCGGAACACACTCAGCCCCATCACAGCATCGATGGTTAGTCATGTGTTGTGTCAGTCTCAAGGCCCGAGCCAGTCATGAGTTCTGCTGATTAAAATGAGGCAGGGAAGCCGGGCCTTTTACATTCTATCTGACCATTCGAGCACAGCATGCGGCAATACTCCCAATTAGTTTTGTTCGGTCAGATTAGGAATCTTCTGGCCCGAAACGGCCGCCGCCAGCCATGAGATTTCGAAAAGAGTTGGGTGCGTCAGTACTGCGGCTGTCACTGGTGCCCTCGTCACTGAGACTCATCCCACGCGGGGGCTGTAAGCCGAGGGCGTGCAGCTGCGCGGGCGGGACTCCCAGCCAGCGAAGCCGTAAGGTCGCCTCGTGCCTGACGGCCTCAGTATGCCCCCGTGGGACGAGAAGCCGCGAGGAAAGGTGGTCAGAGCGATGGGCGAGGAAAAACAGGCGGGTGGTGCTGCCGACGCGACGATTGGATGCTGCTGGCAAATGTGATGGAGGCGCTTTTCTCCCTCATGATCGTCTTTCCAACGTTCCAACCGCACAAGACGAGGCTTCCTAGCAAGATCGCTCTCTTGGGTGGTGGCGCCTTCGTTGTTTTCCACCACCTTCCATCACGCAGCCCGCTACCAAGACCCCACACGGAATCTGTGGAACAGAGGTTTTCCGAAGCGAGATGAACGATCTGGAGAATAAAGGCACTCGCATTCCAGTTGCAGCATAGGACGCGGTGCTCCTGGCAGTCCATCACACAAGCGCAGGACAGACAGTCGGGGACATTGATATAAGCAAGAAACGCCTAAGCGTCCGGTTGTTTTGCGTTATGGGTTGCTATGCTCAGCACGACAGAAATTCGGTATACCAGGAGGCACTGGCTAAACGAACACATCAAGCGATCATTATGAGAGATTATGGGGCTGCTGAGCGTTTCTGACAGTGTTCATGGTCACCAGTGAGATTGTCCGTCGGGCACTCCCACCTGTCAAGGAGGGGAGGATGAGGGGGGGGGGGGGAGTTTGCAGGTGGTCCTCTTACGGAACCCGGAGGAGAGCAACCGAGCCGTGCTTCTGCGCCGGCGGTGGGCGGGGCCCGATGAGGGAGGACCACCGGTGCGGCCGCGTCGGACCGGCCCGTACCCGCTGGTCAGACGGTGCCGCTCACGGTGGCGCACGCCTCCACACAGCTGGCCGGACGGACGCGCAAGCGAGCGGAGCACGGCGTGGTACGGAGTCACGTGACCTCCGCTACGGTGCAGCCTCCCCCCCGCGGAGGACAGGCTTGCACGGCAACAGGGGCCCGTCTGGATCCCGTCCGGCACGACCAATCACAGCGCGACACGCCCGCAGGCTCGGCGAGTCAGAGCGCGCTGGGCGCCGGCATGGCACTAGGTCGTTACTCAGCCGTTACTTGGGGATTAAACAAAGATACAGCTCTTGCTATTGAACTTTGATGAAGGCGATTTCGGGCAAACGGAGTTATCAGCGTGACTGAAATTTTGTGGTGCAGAGCTATGACGGGAACGCATTACCAGGATATGTCTGATTCTGTCGGAGCAGTTTCATTATTAACGGCGTCTTAGACAGAAGAGCTGCCAGTTTTAAGCACGCAGGTCCGCCACGTGGGGGCTTAAAATGCTCCGAGGGCTTTGAGTGGGTGTTGCTAACTACACTGCGGGCTTTTGCAGGAATTGTGCGTGTCAAATTCACTAGTCCACCTTTTCTTCAGCACACATGTACACAATTATCTAGCGATTGTTTATGACGAATGCTGGTGAAAATGAATTGATGCCTTAACATGATTACAGCGACATTTTGCACCAAACATTTTATAGCTATGTAATGCACTCTATTTTACAAACAAATCCATGACACATGCATGCTGCAGCTTTCACAGCAGCCTGCCATGGCTGAATATTTGTACTACCTGCAACTTGGTATAAAATAATAACACACTTGGAGATGGTCAAATCCCCACAGAAGAGCAAGAGCCATGCTGAAAAGGTCCATAACCAACAACTGGTGCTAGCAGGAGTGTAGCTTCATATCTAATTACAAGAGCCCTGTCCCAAACATTGAGACGTTGACCAAATACAGGGGAAAAATATTTTGAAGTATATAGGATCAAGTTCAGCCTTTTCCGGCTCTGCTAGCCGCAAACGGATTTTTCAAAGCTACACCCCTGGATGTTGCATAAATCATTTATCGAACTCATTGCAGGTGATGATGCACATAACAGCAGGTGGGTACTGGTTACATCTTATGGATGCAACTACATAGAGTATGTTCGAACAACAAACACCATCATATATCATAATTAAATTGAAAGTATGGCCCTGCATCGCAAATCGAACCGAGCCCAAATCCATAGTGTACCACCATTCCAATCTTCTCCAGCCAAGACCTCATCTGCAAACAAGGTAACTTATTTAAAGCAGTACTCTGCGGTATACACACAGGGTTTTGATATTTGGTCACCAGGCAAGCAGCGATTGCCAAACTATCTCTTCAAACAAACGCATCAAAGGACGAAATCGGCGGACAGAGATGGGCAAGGTTTGGCTGTGTCGTCAGCTGTTGAGTGAGCTTGAATGCATATGCAAGAATGATCTTTAGGAAGCATACGGACGAGCTCGTACTCGCTAATCATCTCCGCGCTCAGAGTCAGCCTTTACAAAACACTGGCCGCATGGGAAAATTTACATCTTCCAGGATATCGCCCTTGGAGCGAAGTTGCAACTTCTCGCGACTTCCTAACGGTCACGCGGTTTGCGCTCTCAAGAGTCTGGGCGCAGATCCGTTTGCGCGTTCGTTTGCGCTCCCACGAACAGACACGGACGAACACAAACGCGTCACTGATGCGCGGAGGAACATTGACGGGTGACAAATGTTTGGCATTAAGAAGAGCGATAAGGGCAGCAAAGTAACGAATAGCCACATGGCTTGCGAGTAGTTCCCAGGACCGTACAGGATCCATAATCATGTCTAGATCTCTTAGGCTGGATATCAGAGACTTATCCATAAGAAAGACGATGGCCGACTCAGATTAGTGAAGTTGGCGCCTGTCTCCACATGGTAAAAATTCCGTCTTACGGACGTTAACTTACATGTCATACTGAAAAAAAAACACACGGGTGCATTGTGCCCAGGACTGTTTTCAAAGCTTGCTGCAAACAATTTTTGGATAAGGTTCTTTTCGATATGGGGATAGTTTTCAAGGCATATCACAAGGACCCCTTTCTACACGATCTTTTCAGTAAACCGTCTAGTCTCTAGTGGCACAAGTATAGCTCTGTGCGCCGATAATTCCAAATTTTTCGGTTTCTGGAAAGAACAAAAATCCAATTCTAACAGCTTATGAACACTTTGGAAAAATGCGTTGGCCAATGGTCGTTGGTGGTTCAGTTCTCGCAGAAAAGTAAATGCCTCCAAAGTTAACCAAATTGTTTTCAGAGCCAAGAGGATGCTGCTTAACCTCTAGTCAATCTCCAGGCCGTCTCCAGTCAAGTTTACAACTGCAGCTGCCAGGGAAAATAAAACTAAAATAACGCAGGAATTTCCATCGACAAAAACATGATATGTAAAGCACCGCGGAGCATCTAGCTCACAGATGAACACGCATAGTACTCACAGTATCCCACGCCATGTGTGTCCTTCCTACTATCACCTTACCTGCAATTGCCAGTGTACTAGTCATGCCAGCAATCGGGCACTGTTTGTCAGTGTACTGGGCACGGCCTGGGGTGCACGGTCTGATGCACCTGTGGCTGCAACTGGTGCAGCGACCGATCAACAATGCTCGTGCGGCGGGTAACGGAAAAAAACGTGACCGCGCCCCCGATGATGTCAGGGAGCTGAGGTGATTTAGCGCGAGACGCTGACTGTCGCATCTCCAGCTTGGTCTTCTGCCGTGGAGAGTAATTACAGACCAATCTCCAGATTTGGACTGCCATGCTCTCAATTGCAGAGTGCTCCAACAAACCAGGCCGCGGGGTCAGCTGAGGCGAGACCGCGCTACTGGCACGGGCTTAAACGTTTGTGGGTTTTAAACGTTCGTCAGACAAGATCACGGGCTTTTAGAGACACGTCGGATGTTTTCCTGCATCATTTTTGAACCACTTCCTATTTGATGCTCAAATTTTCAGATGCCTAGCCATCAAAATTTTTAGATGTCTGGTACGCTTTTAAGAGATAAAGCGTTACATCCTATTTGTTCTTAAAGAGACTCAGCGGGTTACGCCTGCTTGACATGTACTGTCGAGTCCGAGCCTCATCTTACCGATTTGGAAAACCAAGCCGATGTACACAACTCACCGATACAAATCACTGCAGATGTCCAGCAAACCTGGATCGCAAAGTGAAATTATCTCAAGCGCTATTTTTGACTTCGGCCTTAGCTCTCATGGTACCAGAACGGAATTCCTTGCGAGTAGGCTGCAGTTATGACCATTGTATTGAGCTCGTCGACTTCGCTGTGATTATGCCATTAGTTAGAATGGGTAATTGCCTCGAAGAGCTTTATGCATTTGGCGGCAAATATCCCCGGTGGAAACTATAAACACGCGCTTGGGTAGGCGAGGGTCAATTTGACCCCGTAAAGGTTTTTCGGAATGGTTTCCGAACGGCATGGCGCAGCCTCGCCAAATTCTGCATGGCCGTATACATTTAAAAAGCAGATCGTTTGGCATCAACAATTTAGATGTACCTTGTAAGGTCGCTTACCTACGGCAGGTCAAAGTCAGGCCATGGATTCAGCGAAGACGATTGCTAATGAGTCGTTTAATCTGATGCAACAGCGGAGTGTTAGAATAAGCCGTACACCTCTGACATAGTTTCTTAGGCAACATAATAATTGAATGAACAAATTCCATTGACCTAAGGCCAGATATAAAGGTCAGACCAAGGTCAAACCAACCTGTTTGATTAGTCGGTTTTGCTATATGGGATTGTTTTTTGTGCGCATTTCGAATTTATTGATAACAGGAATTTCATTTTACATCTTCCATGGACTTGTTAAAGGTCAGAATAGGTTACTGACCTAAATTAGCATAGGTCAGCGTTCTGCTTTTGGGAACATGCTCCCCAGCGTAATTTTTGTCGCTTATTGAAATGCAAAACTCAAAACAGTTTGGATTTTGGTGACCATGATCTTTGAAAGGTAAAAAAGGGTCATATATCTTCAATGAGCATCAGTGATCGTTTGCTTAGAATAGGTGCTAAGGGCACTTTGGACACCAACCTTGAGGAGTTTGACCCTGTTTTACCTTATTTAACCCGAAGGTCATCACCTAGTAATCTCAAATTTCGACACTAGTGATTTCACGCGCATGCTAGCACAAGCTTTGAATTTGGCTCGCTAGCTCTCTTACTTTCTGAGATCTCAGGGGTCAGATTGACTGCGCCCCCCCCCCCCCCCTCCCCACCCGAGCGAAGGGCATTCGACCGGGCACCCCGGCGCGTATTATAATATATACCACCTTTATCTTATGTATATTTCGGCTTCATTCTCAAAAAGGTGAACACATTTTTGCTCGTCATTTTAAAGAATGAAAATTAGTGGCTTTAGGTATACGATACACTCGATAAAAATCAATAAATCGTCATCCAAACAGACCTAGTGTACGGAGAGACAACGTTCCGAGCTATTTTCTTGTACGTGGTCTGGTCAACTCTTATCAGCTTGAGCGAATGCTCCTCATTTGAAGATCTGCTCCAGACAACTGAGCTTTCTAACCAGTAAATATGCTCCTCAATACGTCATTGTTGAATTCCATCATGCAACGTTAGTGTGACGCTGAGGCGCTGCCAAACTAGCCATATGAAGTCGCCACCCTAGCGTTCACTTGTAATGCTTCAATCTCTGGGGCGGTGGTCGTGGCGGGGATGGAAGTGTTTGCTGGGCCAATTTTGTTATGTGATTGTGTTTTGGCCCTTTTTCGTGGCGTTCTTGCACATTTACCCGTGAGTTCAAGATGTTTACTTCAATTTACATGCTCAGTTATTGTGATAGTCTAAAGTTATTCAACTACAAGTCTGTGTCCATGATAACTAACAGCCATGTGCAACTTTTAGATGAGACACGCACCGGGATTCGTGATTGAAACTTGCACAACCTGCTCAACATTGATTCAGAGTCAATCGATGCTGATTATGTCTCGAAATGGTGCTCACGAATGCCGGATCTCAGCAGCTCGACAATCACATTCTTCTTGGCCTTGAGCGCCACATGGCCTATAGGCTGGCAATATTTAAATATTTTTATGTTGCGCCATGCATGCCAGGATGACATTGAAATAGTCTGCATGAAAAAGTAAGTACATTTTCGCGGGGTTGTGGCTCGGAATGTAAGGATTTAGGCTTTAAGAATGTCAGGGCCGTGAACTGCCCGAATGATATTCAAAATGCCCGTGTCAGCTCAAAGCTCATGCAGATGTGGAACACTCCCTTCGATGTTTAGGAAATGAGTGTTGAGCGATAGCGTGATTTGTACTCTCTGTCAGCACACAGTCACTTCATGATACACCATAAAAACATGGCATAAACCTGACACAAGTCCCACGATATGGCGTGGTCCATTCATTTCCGCCCAGCGCTCTCAGGCGGAGGCTGGATCATTTGCCGGCCTTGAGCGCAGCCGGAACCGGAGTGGGCCTTTTGAAGGAAAAAACACTGTGATTGCATCTGCTCTGGTTGGTAGAGCACTTACACGTGATTACATCACACCGATCAGTGTGGGACAACATGTGATTAGCGTCAAGCTCATGCCATCTAGTTCTGTTCAATTCAAAGACGCTCACAAAAAGCACAGACAGACCTTGCTGTTCTGTCCATCATCCAGCTATGTCCAATCATGAAACGCGGCGCAAAAAGAGCGTTTAATCGGAACGGAACAAACAAGAGCATGTCATGCACGTCCAACTGTATCGTTGACCGTTCCAGGCCAAAGCTGAAATGCGACACATATTGGCTCAGTAGCCAACTTGGACAGACTGCGCACACGAAATCTTAGCTTTAAGTGCTGCGATAGAGAGCAGCCTCAACATCACGCCAAAGTAGGTAGATCAGGGCCACGCACATCACCGGGATCAATCTGATGCGCAAAGGTTGGGATACCTCACGGATCTTGTGGCTAGCCGGACGTGAAAAACTTTCTTCGTAAAAGTATCGACTCATTTCAGCTATTTGTTATCACTAGACGGATGTCAAATGTCATATGATACGAGATATGTCGAGCGATCAGCTGGCAGGTGCTACAAAGATATCATTTAAGGAAACAGTGGGAAGCGTCAAATTAGTTCGTCAAAATCACTTCATTTGCACGGCTTAGATGCGTTCGTGATTCGCTTTGAGGATAACTCACACTTACCTATTTGACCACGTTAGTTAAATAAATAAATAAGTATATATATATATATATATATATATATATATATATATATGTCTGTAAACGCGACATAACTTGCTTATAATTTAACAAAAACTTTCCCTTCCTGCAACCTCATTGTCAAATTATTCAAAATCGGCCTATATTGACGGATAGATCTCCGCTCTCCGTACCCTGTCCTGCGTTGTCGTCCGTCTCGCTCTGTACTCCATCCTACTCTGTCCTCTGTCTTGGTTTGTCCGATGTCCTTCCTATGCTGTGCGCTGCCCTGTGCTGCCCTGCCTTCCTCTGTGCTGTCACCTGCCCTACCATGGGCAAGGCATAGGCGGAGGGCTCTGTTCTCTCCACTGCACTGTCTCTTTCCAGTCCTGGCCTGCCCTCTATCCACTGCCCTCTATCTGCATTCTTCTTTCCTGTCTTCTGTACAAACTCTGCGTTGCCCTCTGTGCAGTCCTCTGGTACGTTCCGGTGTACAGCGCGCACCCGGTTGGTGCTCAGTTGTACCCTATCCCCTTAAAAAGGTTTTCCATGAATAACTTGCGAATAGTGCGCCATAGCGACGACAACCTTTGTATAACTGAGGATAATGAGTAGAATGACCCATTTTCCTTATCCAAATATCCGATAAATGTCTAAGGGTTGCTGGCCATATTAATAATATGAATGTCTAAGGGTTGCTGGTTGCTGTTACATATTAAAGTCCAGTTATGGTTGACTGCAGAGGCAATTCCTGGGCGATCCTTTCCGGCGATGTGAGGACGGAATGGTTGACGAGGTCAGGTGCCGATTTGAAAATGCTAGGCTTCTCAAATTGGAATTAAAATTAATTCATTGAGCTTCTCTCCCTGCGCCGCCCGGATAACCTTGGGCCAGGCACAAAGGGCGGACCCCGGTCCATACGAATCGCTTTTGTACTGGAAAAGCTGTCCCTATGAAGTAGTTTTTAGTGCCCGTTTCGAATTCTTTGATCACAAAGACGTCAACAGGGCTTCGTGAAGGTCAGGTGAGACCACCTGACTTAAAATGATCGTGATCAAGTTTTTGCTTTGAGGAGAACACTGCTTATGGCAAGTCTTGACGCCTATTTTAATTTAAAACATCAGAAACAGCGAGCACTTTTGGCCATCTCGTGGATTAAGCTGTATTGCGTGAGGAGGTCTGACAATACTTCGGACACCATCTCAATGCTGACATTGTTTGACGTTATTTGACACGAAGGTGACAGTCTAGAGGCCAAACAATTTGATACAGATGAGTTTACATGAAGCCCTATGCATCCTGCGAATTCGGTGTCTCTAGAACTCGTAATTTTGTAGATTTCAGGAGGTCAAATTAAACCCCATCCCACCCGAGCGTATCGCATTCAGCTGGCCACAGGGGGCGTGTGGTCCGTTGAACGCGCCGACTGCGTAGATCATATTACACCTGGGTCTTTTCTCGATCTTTTAATCTGCCCTGTCACACGTATTGTCCTTTGTTCTGTTTTCTGCCGTCATTTGTCTTGTCCTCTCTCCCTTGCCCTGTCATGTTCTATCCCGTCCCGTCATGAACACCGCACAGTGCACAGCATGACACCACTCTTGATGCCTTGCATTTGGTCATGTTACATTCTAAGTTGGCCATGCCATCCTCCTAAGATTGTGTAAGCTTGACTGGAAGGCAGGAGTGTGGTCACATCTCTGGGATTGGGTGGACCACTCAGAATCTTGGGGAGATGAAATCAAGATCTGGGGGCAACGAACTAACCAGAAAATGACATATGGTACAGAAGGGTGCGAAAAATGTGCAATATGGGGGCCATATAAGGGAGCAAAAGACCACGCCGGCAAAATTGAAAGGGGCTCGTCCACAGTCTCCTCATTGGTTACATCCATGCTCGAGTGATTACGTCACGAGCCAAGCAGTAAACTTTGTATGATTAAAGGACGTTTCTGAAACCGCAACAATGTGTTCACTGAAACCGAAAACGTTTTTTTATGGTACGCGTTAAATTTAATTACACGCTGTTTTGTGCCCCCAAAGAAGGCAGCGTCCCACGAGATCGGACCTCGGCAAAATTCACGCAGCATTAATAGACACTGCAGCACATCAGGTCATCACGCTTCGCCTATCACAACAAAGAAAGTGATATGATGTCTTCAATTGCGCCCGCAGCCCCAATCACTACGCCGCAAGGCGACATAGCGCTGGCGGGGAGAGTACACAAAACAATAACAAAAAAAGAAACACCTAGAACAAAAACGAAAGATTTAAAAATCGTTTCATCCATGTGTGTGTGTGCTTTGTGTCAATGTATGAATGCGTGCGCGTGCACACGTGTGCGTGGCATTTACAGCACCTTTAAGCATTGCAAGCAACCTAGCTGTGGCCTAGCCTCGATCGACTAATTAGACATCATCATGGAGCACTGGATAGCAAGCTTGCCTGCTCAACGCGCATGTGAACACCCCTGGCAAGTCGCGTCCACGTGCACACAACCAGGGCGGGACGCTGACTTTCCCCAACGTCCATTTGCACCTTAACCCAACATAGTTTGAAGTATAAAACTAATACGGTTTCGGTGTAAGGGGCCTGTCAGTTGTCATAGTTGACACTGACTACCTACATCATCTCTCTTCTTTAGAGAAATCTTTGTCGTAAATCGCCAGGACTAACCTGGGCAATCCTGATGTCTCCCTGCTAGTCTTGCATACTTTGTTCTGTAGCTATCATTTGTCAATGATTATTGGTGATGGGTGGAGAAATACACACGAACGAGTTTTATAGACAATTATCCAGACAATTTTATAGACATTTATATTTTACGGCTTCATTTCTTCCATATTTCTGAGGTGAGTGGTTGGTGCGTGCATCGTGACGATTTTGCGACAAGTGCCGTGCTGGGCTGTGCGACAACGATAACAAAAAGCCGTAAATACACTACGCCAGCATACAAGCCTGATAATTGAGTATGGTTACCTGAGACATAAATATGCAGGACTGGGGTTGATACAAATCGATGGAAGCAAAGCACCGACTTCGGGATCAGTTGCAACATCGTGAGGAATGGTGGATGGAAGTGGCATGCAAGATTGAAGTCGCTATATGAGGAACAAACCATGCTTATGCAAAACTTAAAACTTATTTCTAACTTATGGATTGGGGCGGTCAATATCTAATCTGCTATCGTTTTCTCACAGCTCGCAGCGATGGGAAATAAGTGGGGAGGGAACCACCCATGACCATGGTCAAGATAAATTTAAAAGCGAACAGCTACCACGTTATATGGACATAAATTTAGTTAAAAGCCGGCCCAATGCCCGACAGTCAGCTGTTGCAGATATCAATGGTGGCGTCATTCCACAAAGTGTGACGTCATCCACTGTCGATCGGACCAGAAAACCAAAATATAGACACAGCTTCACTTGTTGCACAATGATTTTGGTACCCCCCCTCCCCGAAAGAAAGCACCTTGCTCTCACACTAGCAAACATGCGTCAAGGACGTAACCTTGACGCCTGCAACATTTACTGCGAACATTGACGAGCAAGGGGCAGCACCACGGATTTTAAGTTGAGGTAAGTTTTTTAAGAGGGGCTACTTAGACAAAATGGGAGCCTCCTCCCGAGGGGCCTCCTGGACAGTGTAGCATTCAAAGGAAAGGGGTGCCCAGGGCGCAAGCTTCTTTATGAAACATGTAAAAACTGTACACGGCTATCACAAGATCAGAACACAAAAATGTTTTACATTCCTACGCTCATCTAATTATGTTTCCCGTTCTCCATGATTTCTGTTGAACCGGCTAAATTTTTGACTCCTGGAGCTACGGTTGACTTTTGAAACACGGAATAGAAGTAGCTATCGAGCACTTTATTGGTACCAATAAAATCTAAGCAGCGCAAAAGATATTGTATTCTGTCACCTTTTGCGACGAAGAGATGAAGCACCCACAATTTTCTTAAAAGTAAGCCATAGCATGTTGCGCAAAACATTATTAAAATCTTGGTAGCCTTTCTCTGCACTTCCCAGCCTTCCCGCTCCTGGCTCAGGTTGATTGCCCATCATTTAGCTAAATGTGTGACCTTATGAGCCATATTGATGGATTGCGCTATTAAAACAAAACGGATAAATCAACCCGATTAGGTCATTTACTGAATCAAGCAAGCCACCCTTACGTTTGTTATGACAGCAACACAACATAATTATTTTTTTTTAAAAATCCAGCACTCATGTCACACACTAGTTCCTCCTCGTCAGGATTTTAATTCAACCATTTCAATTTTGAATCTTGCAGAGTTGAAACAAACACAGGGTAGAAATTGCACATTTTCTAATATCAATGAGACATAAAGCCTGCACAAAATGTATTCCTTCACCGCTTGGACGATACAAATGCTTTACATTTATACTAAATCATAACCTCTGATTGCTGTCTTTTGCCATGTTCGAATATGGGCGTTTTATGTGTTCAAAGGCGATTTAATGACGATATCCTTCTATGGTTATCATGCAGTAGTTTTGGAACTACACTTATCGCATGTTAAAGACGATAGAATTAGCATCTTGGTAGCCTCGATTCGCAATTCAAATGGTGTTCTTGAAATTCCAGAAGGGCCCAAAACGACCGTGAACTTCACACTGGCGAACGTCGTCTGTCGTGCCACTATCATCCATGTATAGGATGACATCTGGGGCTACTTGATGAGGAAAGAAGTTTAACGATGTTCTGAAGTGTTGACCACATAATTTGGACTCGCAAGAAAAACTTGATTTGCTTGTAGCATTTGGCTGGTGCTACATTTGCACTCCCCAGTGCTAACGATACCAAGGGCAGGTTCTAAGGGGCCACCAGAGCTTGTTTTTTAGAATAAGTTCGAAATATGGAACCATCTCTTCAATCACGGGTTCTGCAGTGAATTGCAACCCATTATAAGCTTCTCACTCGTCTACATTCGCATCGGTTTGGAAGCAAATAATTTGCATACAAATGCAAGGGTGACGCATTACGCATATAAACTGTAAAATGTGTTGCGTTGCTTTCTTCGCACAATAACTATTTTTGAGTAAAAGAAAAATAAATAGTTTTTATAAGAAACCCGGGGAAACAACTTGAGGTGGCCGAAATCAGGAGATAAGTCAGGCTTTGGGGGAGATTAGGTCAACCTTGTCAACTGAGCCCCCAGCCGTATTGGGAAAATGGCACCATTACGTGCATGTCTCTGTGGGAGCTGGAGCTGTGTCGGCAGCCGCATAGCTTACCACATCAGCGGGTCACAAAGAGTCGTGCAGACCTAGGCACATGCCACGGATGCAAAATCGCTCCTATCGTGCGACATGCAGGGGCAACGACCTGACCTTGATCCGGCCGCTTGGATAACACGGCAGCGGGAATCTCCTTCGCATGACGGAGGATAAATCCGGCGCTGCACGACAGGTGACCGTCTGCTGACAGTAAAGTTTATTTATGCATGTATATATAAATATATATATATATATATATTATATATATAATTATATATTATATATGCTGGCAATGCGGCGCAGGTCATTTAGGGCCAATCCGTTCTCTTTGCTGGCAGCTGTTGCCCCTCGAGTCAATATGTGACTTCGAAAATGACTGCATACAACATTTAAGTTGGTTCGGAGGCCAAAACATGACAATATATCGAGGCTAGACATCGAATAGCATATCGGATAAAAAGCATTGATAATCTTGTGCGGACAGTCTATACAAGCTCACCATCACGCTGGTGCGAAATCGGCTGGACCCGGACAGTCAGTGTCGTGCATTTGCTGGCGCTACTAGTGCGTGGTTGGGTTGAACACATCGAAAGCTGCTGACAATACTGATAAAAGCTGTTTTTGACACGATGCCAACAAAGCACAGCGCAAGCTGTCCGGCGGCGGAGATCAGGCCGCCTTTCCAATCCCCGAGGCGGCCAGCCGCTGGGTGACAGTGTGGCACCCAGCGGCTCGCGCATTGTAAACAAATCGCTTGGTGACTTAGCCTCGTATTTAGGGGCTTGTTTGGTAAGATAACAATGCCACCGTCGTTAGATCATTTTCAAGCAAGCGTCTCGAGTCGACGTGTGGCAGGCCTAGTCCAGGCTCAGCACGCCGCCAACGGGGAGCTCAAAATTGCATGCTGGTCAATGCAAACGTCTTGCTTGTGTGCAATTAATCCTTCCAAGGCTGCCTTTAACGTAGCCGTGCTTTTGGGAAATGAAAAAATGTATTGCGGTCTCACACCTAGGTTGGCGCAAAGAACAAGTACCGTCAGGTACAACGCAGTAGACACGAAGTAGCAACAAATAACAAAGTATGGGTTAACGCAAGCCAAGAAATGAAGATGGAAGAATGAATATAGATTATTTAAGGGCGTTTTCAGGATCAAAAGTTCATAAAGTCGGCCGCCAAGATGTCATGGGCCCTCTACTGAAGGAATGTAACCTTGCTCTAATGCTACCAAAAATGTGGTGGGTCTTCTACTCCAGCAAGGGCAGACGAACCACGAGCTTCGCGAGACCGCGAGGCCGCCGAGCTGAAAAAAGGTGGTCGTGGAGTAAATGTAATCTCTAAACGACCCTGAAGGTTCTCATGAAAACAACTCTGGGTACATCAACCTTGCCACATACAGTGCTGGAGCGTGAACAACCGCAATAATCATCGCGCTCGCCAAATCGGCATCTGTTGCGCTGGTGACAATATGCAGCAAGAGCCCAGCGTAGAGGCGAACTGAAGCAAAAAAGCAAACCGACGATATTCTTCCTAAGTTTTTCAGCTTCCAGAAGCGCGACCAAGTGGACATATCAACAGAACTTCGGGAGCGCGCAGCGCGCAAATCCGGCCTCTCAGCGGCGACGCCTGGGAATGCCTTCCTGGCCGAAACCCACGACAGAAAGACAGAAATGAAGATGTATATCAGCGAGCTGAGAGATGGTAAGATTTTGCTGGCGAGAACGGGTGGCCGCACGATGACATTAAAGTCGCGGAAACTGTCACAAAAAATCACCGAGAGCGCCCTCGGCTCTCAGCAATTGGGGAACGCGGAGCCATCTGCTGAAACAGCGGCGGAACCCGGATCTAGATCAACAGCACCAGACGAGAACAGCGAGTAGCTGACGACGAGACCGTCTGGACAAAGGTCACTCGTCAGCGAGTGACCTTTGTGACTTCAGTAACCTCAGTGACCTGACGATTGGACCATCTGACCATTCGTCAGCGACTGGACTGGAAATGACCCGGTGTGCTCCGCCCGGCCGTGAATGTTGGATCATCTCCGCCGTAGGTGGAAGGAGGCTCTTACTGCTGGGTTTTGAGATCTGCTGGCGCAGAGTGGCCACCTCATATCAAGTGTCCACGCTGGTACGCGTCGTCGGTGGAATGTTAAAGTGACTGGTAAAAGGAGTGAGGGGGTGGGATTTGGGAAAGGCGCATGTAATCGGATTTGGAGCTCAAAGAGCTTTTGCAACTTGTTCATGACAGCTTCGTAGGAGCCTAGAATAAGAGGCGGTCTAAGTCCCTGGTGCGGTTGTAAGGGTAATATGACGCTGTTCGCTGTCATAGCTAATATGGTACCGCCATGGTTAACCATAGTGCTAAGACACAATTTAAGCACACTGACGCGCAGTCAACGCACCCTCAGCCAGTAATTTGCCTGTGGAAAGGTAGGAGAGGGTTGGGGAAAGCTTGGGAAACCTCAAAATTCCAAACAGGCTTGAGAAATGCTTGGGAATCGCCAAGCTTTCCCAATGGAACCCCTACAATCGGCCATCGCTTGGGGAAGCTTGGGATTTTCCCGAACCGTCCGACCGTCATATCTGGGATTTGCTGGGTTCAAATGTCGCGATCTTCATCTAAGTTCGTCACAAACACCGGCATGCTTGTTGGCAAAAGTATTGCTTTTTGATGCACTTGATGTCTGCCATCAGGATGGATCGTACCTATCGTCTTTGTTCCCATTCAGACCCGGTTTTGCTATGGGCGGGTAAACCTTTTACGAAATGAGTATGCACTTTTAAGGAATGTGTATGGTTGTTGTCATCGGTTATTGCATGCGTATGCAATTGGCGAGGGCCACAGGCACCCGCGCCTGCATCTCAATACGTGATTCAATGATTTCCTTTTTCCATTCTGGGTTCCGGGATCTTCGCTGGCGCGAATTAATGCCGCAAGATCCGATCATTTGCTCTGGCAGCGCGGGAATATCCGTACGATATTACAGCGCTCCTGGGATATCGGTAAGAATATCACTGATATCAATAAGATAACATATATACTGGAATATCAGTAAGAAAATCCTAGGACAGGTGCCGATCTGGGCGCGGGGATCGGTGATGTCGAATTTAGGTACGTTGGAAAGCCAAACATGCGATTCCTTTACATTCCATACGTTTGATTAATTGGTTAGTCCTTCAATAGGAACATTTTTTCATCCTATTTCCCGTTGCAGTAGCCGTATGTTTCTCCTGACCCTGAAACAGCCACACTGACGTAAATGCTTCTTGATAGAAGTATTTTGTTTGTGGTAGGGACACTTCACGAATTTCGTGCAGCTACGACACAACACATTAAGGAATCCCAGGATCTCACACCCTAAGGCAAAACTTATGCAGCCCCTCCAGAATAGATAGTGTCTGTGTTTGCAGACACGCACAACGTAGACAAGCTGCAGACAGAAACAACTGTGGACTCTAGGATAAACCCGCGCTAGTGCAGACCGTCTGGTTATATTGTCTCAGCAATGATGCCAAAGCCCAAATCCGGACAGGTGGTCATCGCAGTCTGACAACACTGTCCACTTTCTTCTGCTCCGTCAGAGCCACCTAAACCACCACAATGCCCTAGTTCACGAGATTAGAGCAATACTCTCAGAGTTTCCCCAGTCCGTCAGAAGACGTGCATAAATAGAAGAAGCAAATACGGATACTGAGAAAGCCAGATCCACTGTCCATCCACGTTAACTGTGGGGACATCAGCCGCCGTTCTCCACATTATCCGACCACCATCCCTGTGGGAATTTTCGCTGCCGTGCGCCCAGAGTATGCGAATATGATCATTGTGAGCACATCATCGGCCATGCCCCTACAGTATCCGACCACGATCACTGTGGGGATATTAGCCGCTGTGCTCCCAGAGTATCCGAATATGATCACTGTGGGAACATTAGCCGCCGTTCCCCATAGCACCCGACCACGATCACTGTGGGGGTATTAGCCGCCGTGCTCCCAGAATATCCGAATACGATCACTATGGGGACATCAGCTGCCGTGGTCCTAGAATGCCGACCATTTCTTTGGAACACTCGCATTTTTTAGAATGTGCATAGCCGGGGAATAACTCGTGGCAGTCTTGGGTCCCATTTTGTGCACGCATTGCCTTGGAGGGCCAATGCCGCGCATTGTGATGACAGTGATGTGTGATTTAAGTCCAGCTTCCCTAATCTGCCACTCGATCTGCTGTGATGTTCCTACCCAGAGATCGGTGGATCGAAGCAGAGATTATAAATGAGATGGTATGGTGAGAAAGAATAAAATATGCACGGTTATATTCAGGAACCAATCCTCTATCGTGTTACTTTTCTGTTGCAAAAACTGGCTTTTGATAGCAAACATTTGGCTCATTCATTTATTGTAACCTATGGTGAGACATTTATAGTCTCCTTGCACGCCAACAGCCAACATACTTCTCAGGCTATATGGTCACATAGATCTCTCAGGTGCTGTAGGCCTTTCACACCACTGAAACAGGCCTTTCAGATACTTACATTTCAGGGAAGAGTTTCGAAGACCCAGACATTTCGTGCCGTGCAGCACCAGATCGCCTTCATCACACTTTTCCCCACAATATCAATCGTCCTGTCATCTAGACCAACTGCTTCCGAAGCAGGGGTGTAGTTTTCTTTTCACTTGGGAGTGGGGTCACCACTTCCAGCCCTCCCCAGACTTCTTTTGCGGAATTACCCCCCGTTTCCAAAGCCCGAGAAACATGAGTACCAAGGGCGGTAGATTGTGCACAGGGGCAGAGGGTGGGATGGCGAGATCCTCCAGAGCGAAATATCTTCGCTAGTGGGTAGCGACGCGCCATCTGGCTGCGGACCGACGACGTGAGATCTCGCCGGCCGTCGAATCGCCAGTGCAAGTGCTCTCCGGACACCAAGGCGCACGCATCGCCTTGCATTCCCGCGCCGTGTCAGCTGGCTGCAGACGTGTGCGACGCGCGGGCCGGGCCGGTACGTGAGACAGTTTGACAGGGCCATCGCAGGCCGACGCCTCACCACGTCGGCTGTCGACAGGTTCATGGCTGACGACCATGACCTCAATACGAGACAAAGGGATCGCATCGGTGTTACGATGGCGATCCATTTCCGCCGGTCCTACTCCGTTAAAATGCCGTTCGGACGCCTCTACTGAAGAAACCGTCAGTTCGTGCGGCAGCACTGTCCGATGGTGTCAGGAAACGGCACCACCGTCGGGACAGTCAGACGCGCAGCGGGTGACAGACAGCAGCAATGTCATCGTGCCATCGCTGCTGGCCTTGAGACAACACCGCCGGTACTGGCCGTCAGCGTCACACCGTATGCACCTAGCCCAGTGTGCGGGTGTTTCTCTGGCCGCGCTGCTCCGCCGCGGTGGCCGGCCGACTCTGGACGGCCGTCTTGATGGGTGTCATGTGTCAGAAACCAGGAAACTATACACCGCCTGTCGCACGGTTGCTGCCTGTCGCAGAGTTGGCTGAATTGTAGTTGACTGGCACATTTTTAGACACACACGCGCGTAAACGCACACACACACACACACACACACACACACACACACACACACACACACACACACACACACACACACACACACACACACACACACACACACACACACACTGGAATGTGCACTGGTCATGTGATGCCATCAGATATCAGAAACCTATACGGTATCTGATTCCGAACCTTATGTCTAGACGACTTGTAGAACATAATGCGGTCTTCCATAATTTCAGGCATTTATCGCTGGCTTTATCTATGATCTTCTTTACGGACACGCACTACTTTTCGGGTGCTTCCCTGAAGCTGGTCTCTTCCGTTTTAAATGTTATGACCCTTTGCACTACCTGAAAACAAGTTAAAGGTTTAGAGTTAAACAGCTTTACTTGTTAAAGAAAATGTTCCACACATGAAGATATTGAAGCAAGCACCAGATATGGTGAAGCAAGGCCGCTTACAACTATTGGTGTAATGTTAGAGGGAGTACTCCATATCTGTATGGAGTTTGAACTGAAAAAGCCATCTTGAAGATCATTTGGTACATTTAACAGCCCTGCCCTTCTTAAGATCCAAAGCCCTCTAGCTTCTGAGTTACATGCGCGCAAAGATGTGCAGCCCTTTTCGGGCAGACTGTTTCAAGGTCACCCAGGCATCCATGACGCCATAATAACGTCATTCCAATCCTGCCATTGCATATTCGAATACCAGATTGTGGTGTAAACATTCAACACAAATTCCAAATCACTGAAAAGCAGCCAGGCTTTTACCAAATGAAATCGTATGCGCACGTGTTTGTGTGCTACCGATCGTATTACTGTACAATCTCATAACTCACCGACCAAAGTAACGTGGATAGGCTTTTGTCCTTGTGTTGAAATTTGACGCCCGCTCGATGAGCAGTTTGTGCTTGGCAGGTTTTGTATCCTACCGTCATATAACTGCTGGTTCTAACTCTAAATTGGGAGTATCGTACGGGTGAATTGCCATCGATTCATTCCACGTAGAGAGATGAGAAACATATCTGTGGTTTTCTGTGATTATTTTTTTGGTGTTGGTTATATGGGCATCTCCGCTACTCCCAAGAGCTAACTTTCCGATTGGTTTAGTATGGACAATGACAGACAGAGAATCTACGACACATTTGCGTGTTGCTGATGTGGTGAAAGGTGAATGATTTCAAAATGTATTCACCATTTCGGTTTGCCCGACCTTTACTCAATCTGTATCATAACAGCTTGTGCGCATACTTCATGTGTTGACATGTAGTATTTGTCCCCACTTTTCTATTCTAGGCAAACTATAAAAAATATTGCAACAAATATTGAAAAAGCTCGCTTAAGAAAATTATCATTAAAAAAGAAAAAGATTAACATTAGCTATGCGGCGATTAAGGCCAATAAAAATATGATTGACTAGTTGTTCGTACCTGGCGTTTGAAAGCACAATTTTTAGGCATAACGGTCGTCAATTGACTATCAATGAAAGTTTTGCAAGGAATAATGACGTAATTAAACAATGATGCATTGAGGAGCACATTTATTTAACAGAGACATTGTGTTGTCTAGAGCAGTTTTTCCACTTCACAGTATACCGACAGTCATAAGTGAGTTTACTTCATCACATCTGATGCCTACTTCAATATCTTTAACAGTGGAACATTCCCTACGTTAGACAGGCCACTTCCTTTTAAGTAAATATGCTTCTCAATACGTCATTGCATGATTGCGTTATGGAAAGTATGCATGACGCTGAGGCGCTGCCAAACTAGACTCGCAAAAACGCCACCCTATCACTACTTGTACTATTTTAAACTCGCCGAGAGATGGCGGCGCGGGCTGAAAGTATGTGCTGAACCAAATATTGTTTTGTGCTTGTGTTTTGGCTCTATGTCGTGCTGTTCTTGCATTTTTATTCGTGAGCTTAAGACGTTTGCTTGCATTCACATACTCGGTAACGGTGTTATGCCTAAGTTATTCGGTTTCAAGTCTTATTTACGTAATAACTAGCAACCATACGTAACACCTCATATTTTGTAGCACAAAACGTGATTCGCAATTGAAACTTGCACAGCTTGCTCGACATTGATGGACAGCCAACTGACGTCCGCCGCGTTTGGAAATAGCACCCGCTGACACCAGACATCGATAAATTAACGAGAATGTTATTTGTTTACCTGGAACGCCACATTGCACATGGGATGGTAGACCTATGCAAATGACGTTGCTATGGCGCCACGCATGTTTAAATGGCCTTTAAAAATCTGCACGAAATAGTCTGCACATCCCCGCGGGCCTGAGGCTGAAAAACTAAAGGGTTATATGTCTTAAGAAGGACACGACTGTGAACTGCACCGAATCATCTTCAAAATGGCCATTTCATTTCAAAACTCCACACAAATGTAGAAAATTCACTTTAAGCTGAGGGTGGCCTTCCGAATTTTCTAAGATTGGTTGACAATCCTGTCAACCCCCTGACGCACTTTGGACTGTCGAGTGACGTACCTTCGTTATGCTGATAATCTTAGCTTCACGACGCGGCCACGAGACTAGTGTTCCACAGGACCGAAGGTTCGGGTCAGAGCTGACGGATGACGGAACCGTGACGAACGGCGGTGTATAGATGGCAGTGGCGATACATGAGAAGTCCGAAATTGAGGCAGCGTGTTTAAGCTCAAGCGAGCTTTTTTCAACATTTTGTTGACACATTTTTATAGTTTGATTAGAATAGAAAGGTGGGGACAAATACAAGATGTCAACACATGCGCAGTATGTGCACAAGCTGTTATGATACAGAATGAATGAAGGTCGGACTAACCGAAGCGGTGAATACATTTCGATATCATCGCCTTTCACCACATCAGCAACACGCAAATGCGTCGCAGATTCTCCGTCTGTCATTGTCCATCCTAACCCAATCGGAAAGTTAGCTCTTGGAGTAGCGGAGATGCCCATATAACCAAAACAAAATAATAATCACAGAAGACCACTGATATGCTTCTCATCCCTCTACGTGGAATGAATCGCTGGCAATTCACCTGGACGACACTCCCAATTTAGAGCTAGAACCGGCAGTTATATGAAAGCGGATACAAAACCTGCCAAGCACAAACTGCTCACCGAGCAGACGTCAAATGTCAACGCAAGGACAAAAACCCATCCACGTTTCTTTGGTCGGTGAGTTATGAGATTGTATAGTATTACAATCAGTAGCCCACAAACACACACACTCGCGCATACGATTTCATTTGGTAAAGGCGTGGCTGACTTTCAGTGATCTGGCATTTGTATATGTTTACACCACAATATGATATTCAAACTTAGCATGCATAAACGCGACCAATGGTGCGTGGTCATATATGGTTTAGCAAACAAAAAATAAGGAAGAGTAACTGCAGTGACCAGTCCACAAAATCTGAACAATTTGCATAGTTTTTAAGTTAGCTATGAGAACAAGCCTATAGTTTATGAACTTGCCAAGTCAGCCAGTATTCTCAAATATTTCTAGTACAATGCAGATGCGGCAACGCTTGATTTCTCACGTGTATGCCACATATCTTCTACATGCAAACCTTTGGATCAATCGCGTTACGAGTACTTTTCCGCTAACACCGATCAAACAGTTTACTAAATGACCGTCGCCCCGTAACGCGGTGGCGATAAATTACGGCTGCCAGCGAAAAGGCACTTCCGTTTTCATCTCCACTTCCAAGATAGTCCAACAAATGTGCCTAAAAAACCAAAGCAAAATACATGAACACATCGCTATCACATTCATTGATTCTTTGGAAGGCTGAAAGCAGCGCACAGGGCAACCCTTACGTTCCCACTCGCATTCTTCTTATCGTGTCCGGTACACGGCAATAAATTGTCTTGTCAGCAGGCCGTCGTCTGCCGCGGCAACACCGGATTTGTCCTCCGCTCCGGAAATTCCCGGTACCGTGATGTGCCAGAAGCCGGATCAAAGCCAGGTCGTCGCCCCGTCGTGTCCCACGGTACGGGCGACTTTGCATCGACGTCATGTGCAAGGATCCGCACGACCCTGGGTGGCTCGTTGATATGGTAAGCCGTGCGGCTGCCGACACAGCTGCTGCAGAGACGTGAACGAGATTTGTAGTCTGCATGTGCGCTAAATAAGGGTTCCCTACAGTCGCCGCTGTAACTGGGAACCACACAACCCAGCTGGGGACAGGCAAAAGCACGGACACACCCAAGCCAACCAAAGGAGTGGGATACGATGATCTTTGGCTAGTAACCAGAAATGGCTTACTTGGGGCCGTCCATATAGCATGTTACAATTGTTTGCCATTTTTAATCTTCTTTCCACCTCTGTTACGCACTGGTTACGTCTGGCAAAGCCTCCTCATGGTTACGCTATGTTAAGCGCAACGTCGCACCAATTGGTGTCGGATGGCGTAAAAATGAGCTAAAGATGCGGGACAAATAATTAGTGAGTTGCTTGTCATGAGAGAGAGAGAGAGAGAGAGAGAGAGCCAGCGGTATTCAACCTTACTGTCTGAATTCGCTTTTTGAACGTCTTAGAATGTTTTGTAACCACACCTAAGCCTTAATTTGAGCTGCCCCCCCCACCCCGCCACCCCTCCTTCTCTTTCCCTTGTTGCACTTCCGTTACGCATCATCAATCGCCCCCTCCCTCCCTCCCCTCTGGGGGTAACGGAAACTTAGGACGGCCACTTAGGTATCGCTTTGACTAACGACCGGAGGTGACGTACTTAGGTCCGACTTCAGCTGGCATACAAAGGTGGAAAAAAAAACAAAAGGCGTTTGAATCGATGATGCGCTATATACAGCTTGCATGTACGTACAGCCTCAAACTGTTCTGACCCTGCCAGGCGTGGATGACTTGAACACCACGTGAGACTGTGGCATACAGTACCTTGTCTTGTGTTTAAATAATGACCATGTGTGATGTTTCTTCAGATGCATATTACCCGCTCTCAGCACGTCACTGCTACGTGGCGGGATGGTGAGCCCCATTGCAAGTAGCAAAATTTGAGTCTTCAGTGAGGGCATGCATGAACAATATCGTGTCATAGATATCGAGTTCAATATCCATAGCACTACCGCAAACATAAGAGGATTTAGTTTTCCTGGCAGCAGCTTTATGCACGACGTGCATAGCTATACTTCCCTCGGTATCTACTCAAAACCAGATACCACCACTGGAGGAGCCGGCGCCTGCCTGCATAGATCTGTATCGCAATCTGTGTTGATCGCAGATCACTCGTAACTCGCTCTTGGTCCTGTGCCTATCAGTTTGCTTCCATCGGTACTGGTAGCAGATCCCCTCAATCCAGGATGGAGCAAATGCGAACAGACTTCAGTCGTCTTAGTCTTAGTATTATCCTAGAGCATTTGGAGGTCGTTAGTCACGATATCAGACGGAAGTTCAAATAGCCCGAAACGAAATAAGGAAGGTAGCTTTATCTCGAAATAACTCCATGCATCAAGCTTCCAAGTACATCCAAGGACAGCAACCTCGACTTAAGCACAGCAACTTTGGCATTCTTAAGCCCGTAGATTAGACTAGACCAGGGAGTGAGGAACGGCAAAGATTTTAAGTACCGACAAATTTCATTTGGGCTCTCCTTTTAACGACCCCAGGTGCACGGACTGTTATTAGGAGCATATTTTCCTGCATTGCCGAGATCCCTGGCACGCTGACGGGAATGTGTGGAATCAAATGAGGACAAAAGATTAGTGGAGATCAAATTAGGACCCTACCACGAAAATTGACTCGTGAAAATTTTGCATGTTGGAAAATTTGAGTTCTTTGGTGGCCTGAGTTCGTAGGTTGGAGGTGACAAATACCGTTGAAACTAATAAACGGGGTCCTAATTGCCGACACGAATCAATTCGATTCGCGCAAGTTGTATCCAACTGCGGACTAAACACCTAGCCAGGCTTGTTCTGCATCACTAGCTTACTCACGCCTCTCGTAAAACAAAGGGAGTGGTATTCAAGCTGACCGTAATATTTAAAGATAGATCAGGTGGCTATTGTGCCGGTATAACCTCGAATTCATGATTACATTCATGCAGCGTTGTTTGATGCCGCACTTTTATGATAATGCAACGTATGGTGCTGTCACTTTTCCTCATAAAAACATACCTTTTTTGTGCAATCCTATGCATGCCTGAGGAAAGCTATGCAGCATCAGGGATCTCAACAGTGTATTCATTTGTTTCTAGCAACGCAGCATCTTAAAGGAACATGTGATTTTTTTAGTGCTTACCCCTTATTGTTAGATCTGATGCGTCCGATTTGATCTGTAATACCAGTCGTCTCGGAATCCTTCCGCATAACTCAGAATTTTGATTTGAAGTAGCCTCTACTGCAGAAGAAATTCTGTTGAGCTCCCTGCTTACCATTATGACAGAAATACATTCGATTTTCCTTGCTTTTCCGGCGTGTGTATTGTGCAAGGTTTGCAACACACTTTGCTAAAATGCTTGTGTAATAAATTCTGCGTAAGCTCGAAACAGTCTTTTTTGGTGAAAAGATATGCAAAAACGTGGCTGTTATCCGGCGAACTCAACAGAACGTTACACTATGGCTTTGATTGCTTCCCTATGGCGGCAAGCACTGTGGCTCTTTTCGAAGCGCATTTTGGCTTTGCGAAACGGACTATCACATGGTCTAAAGTAACGCACTGGTTCAAACCTCAACCAATGCGCTTCTCGGTTACTGACCCTTTCGCTGTGCCAATCACAAACATTCATATACACTGACGTCACTCATACCAGTAGTGGCGTCACTTTTAAGCCCGCAGGCCCGTAATGTGCGGGTTAAAGCAGCTCAAAAGTGGTACATTTAGCCGTAACAGATGACAACGGCCCTCAGTAGATTCTGTCGTCCTCATGACGGCTGCGGTGATCATAAAGACGGTGGTCGTGACAACTGCAGTTGTCACGGACTCGTGATATACCCTGGGGCTGCCAAGAGAGGAAGAAATGTAGTCCTGTAACAAATCCTTCAGAGCGTAATTTGGACTACACAAAAGTTGTACTTTGGCGCCTTATTGCATCTTGATGGTATCACAGTGGCGGTGACAAAATATTAAAATTCGTGTCATTGCGTCTTGATGTTGCTGCAGTGACACTACCCAATGCCATGAATGAACGTAAATAAGCCTGAGGTTTCATTAGAGCCTGTTTTTGAAATATGCCCCAAAGGTTGGGCATGTTTCGATGAAACATCCCCTTTAAGAGGACGCAGCTTTTAAGAACCGTAATGGACCTTATACCTTGTGGACCTTATATGGACCTTTAACCCTTATACAGCTTTTTCAAATGTTTGGGCCAAATTCGACCTCAGTTCGACTAAATTGTATTACAAATTACCAGGTTAACGTTGCACGTGGTGAGCATGCTTACTTAGTTACGTTACAAAATTACCATAGCACGTTGTAGTGGTCGGTGCATAACAGGTGGTCGGGCGACATAGAATCGTCAAGCATACCAGAGCGTAATACAACAAGCGTTTTTCACAATGGTGAAGGTGTCCAACCACACCCATCAGGTTTGAGTAAACTGAGGCAATCGTGTGCCAAAAGTGATACCACGGATCAATAGTTACGTCAACTGCTCATCAGTAAAATCTGATGGGGCAGCAGCCCTGGGGTATAAATATTTGCAAGCAGTCTATGCTTCAATCATGCGCCATATCATTCAAGTGTTATATTAATTAGCGACAAAGAAATTCCTTTGCACATCGCAACAAGTTACACAATTGTTCAGTCCAAAATCCAAGAGCTTTAAGCAAACAGGTTTTATTTGTTTCATTTAGAGGGCTAGGATGATCCGACATGCACAGCTGAAGAAGTTCATTCGACAACCTAGGGACAAAGTGAGACATGTATCCATTGCTACATGCGGCACAATATCGCTCTCATTAGTTGTGTCAAATGCTGTTCTGCATCTGTATCCCCAATACCATAGACCGTAGTGCGTTAAGCTTCCTTCCAGTCAAGGCCTCATGAGAAAACGGTGGACCAAAGCTGAATATTTTCAACGACGTTGCTTTCCATCTCTCTGCAGAATGGAAAGATTCTGAGCTCAAACCGAGCCGAAGTGGATGCCAGCACTAGGAGTGGTGCATTTTCTGACCAACGGACGCAAAGCGTTAAGCTAGCAGCTGGCCAAATAGGGCGGCCTGTCATACCCTGGTACTGTACGCTGTGCCAAACCCTGCGCAGGCCGGGCTTAAAGGCCGGACGCAGAGTTATCCGATCAGCTGGCTCGGTAAAACTTACGTGGTAGGGTCTAAGCGCACGCAACAGGCCTCGCTAAGCGATTGCTCAGAACCCAACGACACGCAGCAAACCCTGTAAAAACGATAATCTTAAACCGTTCACCATACCATCATGAAGGACACCGTAGATATGCTCCTTTGAGCAAGATTGTGTGAGCAAGAAAGCAAGTTGCGCAGAACTGAAAATTTACCAATATATTTTAGGACGAACAAATCGGCTGTACTTAAAGTTGTGCTTAAGTCATTGAAAATGTTCCTGAAATGCCGAGCATGAGGTGCTAGAATCTAGTGGAACCAAAATGAGCCAAAATTTCACTACACGATCGCAAAGTGAAAGCCGAACTCTGCAGACCATGAAAGATGTAGTATGTGCTGGGCTGGAATGCAGCAATTTCGTACAAATGTAGCTCAAAATCAGTCTTTAAGCCACTCCAATGTCCTACAAATGTAGTGTGCAGATTTCTCTCACAAAAACCTCTGCTGAAAATTGTTCTTCGGAATACTATTTGAAAAAAATTGTCTTTCGAAATGTAAAGCCAACTTTTATCCGCATAAGGAGAGGAACTGGATGCTAAACTTCCTCATAAAGCCCAAGCGATGACCACCGAAGTGGGCCCGGCACTGCTGGAACTGCTTGCGAACTGTACAGTTGCAAAACACTGCGTACCTTACCATGTCGAAAGACCGTGCACTTGTCCCCCTTAAGTCATGTTGACGTGGTTTTTTTTGCTGCAACTAGTGCTATTATATGTTGCTTATAACGATTTTTTTATTTCCCATTGTTTCAAACACCAAGACCATACTTCATGTAGTTGCACTAATCAAATGGTCCGAAGGCAGAAGACGGGGGATGTGGTCATGACATTAGGGGTTTCACGGGCATTCAGGCGCCCAGAACGAAGCGTGCGAGAGGCCACCACACTCTGGAGCGCAAAGCATATCAGGCCTTCAGAACAGCAGGTGCAATTGAAATATGACGGCAACCGAAAATCCACTTGCGCATTGAGCATCTGCTGGCTTAGTCACCCGCGCGAATGAAAATTCTTCATAAATCCCAAGATTTCAGCAAATCTGCGGGCGAAAGGCTGGCAAAGAAGCAGAGCAGCCAGAGCTCCTTACCCGGCTGATCATTCGGGAACCCGTCCCTCGCATCCGTTTCGGGGGTGTGGCCCCGAGAGCCACGCTCGTCACTGCAGAACATCGCTATCCTCATTCACTGGCGTGGGGAAAGACCTACTCATTAATCAAGATTACATCCAAATAAGACAAATGCGCTTGCTATAAAGTTGTGTTTGGACTTGCCACGCTTGCACGTTTATCCGACATTTATAATTCTCGTTGTTTTTTAAGGTCCGTCCACACCTAGCGGACTGGCGGCCGAACCTGCTGCAAATTCTGCTGCAGCCGTCAACTGTTGCGGACTATAGCTGCCATATTTAAGCCACCAGGCCCGCAAAGAACGGGCAAAAGAGCTCAGAATGATACCTCTAGCCTGCAACAACTGAAGGCTGGGGAATCCGAAGCAGATTCTGCGGTCATTAAGTGTTGAGAGCTAGAGGGATCACATTTGAGCTCTTTTTACCCGCGCATTGCTGGCCTGCGGATTAAGGAGCGGCACATCTAGTCCGTAACAGCAGACTGCAGATTCTGCAGCCAGTCCACAGGGCGAACGAACCTTTGAAGTGCAATCCACAATACACATAACTCACATTTAATGGTGCTACCTCCTTGCTGAGGTCTTAACTGAGGTCGTAGGTTGTCTCCATAGCATAAAAGGCAGTGCAGTATTTGCATGGCATATAGTTCGAGTGTGGTGGCATCTTCTGTATCAAATTATGCCGGCGAGAATGAAGTATTGTCGCCATTTCAAATGCACCGGCGTCATGGGGGACGAAGACGCTCATCGCGAACTGCGGCAAGAATAGGCCTAAACACAGGCAAATCACGTTCGAACGAAAAAACTCCAGAAACACATTGGGATTTTCCAGCGTCGTGGACTGAAACCAAACAACCCTACCAATCAGAAAATGGCCTGGCATTAGCGGATGAGCGCAGTCAATGTCATCATCCACAGTCATCAAAGGGCGTATGTTGGCACAAGACTGCTTCATGGGGCACGGCCTTCAATTCTGTGCGACTCAGATAGCGCTCATCGTGATATTTCCTGACGCCGCCTTGAACGTATTTCCTAAGGCCGCCTTGGCCGCCTGAGACGGTCCCCTCCCCCCTTCCCTCTCAAGGGCGACAAGGGAGCGACATGTTTCCGCTTGGCAGGAGGTCACCGAAAGTCGGTGCAAAAGAGTGTCAGGTCCCTTCAAGTGACACCATTATCAGAGTAAAACACGGACGGCAGACCTAGCCCTGCTGTAAAACGCCGGAGAATCTTCACGAAGTCTGCCAGATACATGGAATCGGTCGTCTCTAAATGGACGGCATGAGCCACCGACACAAAGTTAAGCGGTGACAGCTGACACCATCACGCAGGATGACCGACATATTTCTCCTCTCATGATAATTAAATGTTACATACCATGGCCAAATTAAATAGCCATCATATTACAATGCAACCACTGCAATTTAGAAAAGCTTTGCAATTAGTTGGAGATCATTATCTTAGAATTGTTGCAATTGGTACTTGGAACTGAGTACCTATCACCTGAAACCATCGATTCACCATTCAAGGATAGCAGGTTAGTCTATTCTACCATTGTGCTTTTCTGTGGCGCCAGTAGTGTAGTGATTAACGCGTCTGCGTTAACCATTGCGCGTCTGGGAAACCAGAGGTACAAGGTTCGATTCCCCGTGGTGCCCGCCCTTCCCGCCACGGTGAGACGCAGGTGCCGCAATATAGCCTCAGCAGCTGAGTGGGTCGTAAAGCCCCAATGACACACATATGTGATAGTTTTTGTGAGGACTCTGCCTCCCATCCACGGATGTTGGTTTTCCTCCAATGTGGGCTTATCCCTCAAATATTTTATTTTTGCTGGAATGTTGCAAGAAGTATTATTCTATGCTGAGCTGTGCCTGTTTAATAAGGTCTCCATCTTTCCTGCCGTGAAAATTTTAGAATAAAGGAGTCACAAACCTTTTCCTTTTAAAGACTGAACGGCCCAATTTCTTGCCATGAAAACACCTATCCACGGACCCACTTATAAAGGTGTCTGCGACAATACTCTAGAAAATGATCATCAGTCAAGTTCTAGGATTTCTTGACATCTCGTGCAACCTTCGGACTTGGTCGGTGAATTCTGAAAGTATCAAATGGAAGTAGGAAACTTCAACAATGCTATTAAAGCGTCCGAATGTCATTTGTAGAAAACACCACTCTGCCTTAACGAATAGATTGACGTAAATTGTTTCTCGTAACTCCTGCTATGACCCACAATGCTCGACGTCTAAGTCACGTTCACCGTTCAAAGTAACGGTGCCAAATATTTTACGTCCCGGTGGCACAGCTTTACCAGACAGGGTCGCGGTCTCGCAGTCGTGTTTGAAGACTGACATTTAGTACCATGTGACGAAAATGTGATGAAAAACTACGGGATGTTCTCAGTTAATCTTGCATTATCCGCTGTAATTCAATCACAGAATGTTTGCAGATGAATATATTTTTCAAATGTACACAAGCTCCTTACATGCGCACATCGTGACGTGCATTCGTTTGATCTGAAGTGGCAGGTCGACGACAACAAGCAACTTATAACGCTCCTGGAAACTCCACACGTGCAATGGCTACCTCCCTGCTTTTGTCTTGAGCACCCCATACGTAGCCAGTGGCAGGTCCCACTCCATTTTGCTCCGCCCCTCATGCTGGCGTGGGTGGCGGAACCGCTGAAGGTCGGGGGGTTGGGGTGCCTAATTTCAACATCGAGCAGGTAACCCCTGGCACCCCTGTACCGCGAAAAAGTCGCCGAAGGGCGTCATCATGGCAGCATTAGTTGGCCATCCTGATTGTCCATTAGCCGCATCTGCTGCATGACCAGTAACTTCTGTGTTGTCACAAAATCGTTCCCCGTCAGTCGGCGTAAATCCATCACTTTAGCCATCAAAGCAGTTTAATGTTCGCAACGATCGCTCGCCACAAGAGGGCTCCTTAAGACGACCGGCAGGAAAAGTCGTCGCCATGCTAGACGTCTTTTGTGGTTGGTCTGATGAACTACGCCTTGGTAGAAGCCATGGTTGTCCCTGACATGAATGGTATCGCTTTGACTCAATAGCAGATAGCCGAATTTCCCAAAAGGCTCCATCATTCATGGGAAGACTACTAGTGCAACATTTTTTACAAGTGCCAGCAGCGTGAGTGGTTGAGACTCCAGTGATCGTAGCGATGACATAAGTCCTAAAATAAGAGGCACTTTATTCATGAACACGACAGCACAAGACAAACAAGAATAGATCAGTTTGAAGTGAGAGATATTCAGCGTGAGCTTTATCAGCCTGCAGCACTTGTATGTTCAAAGCCCTTTGTGTAGCTTCCGCATTTGCTACAGAACGCGATTCGTTGACAGACGTACACACAGCATGCTCCTTTTACCATCGCTTCGTCGGCTTGTCGTCCTCATGGATGCTTTACCATATCACCATTATACCTTGGCCTCTGGACTATGACAGCCCGTGTGTACTCCTTTTACCACCGCTCCGTCGGTTTGTCGTCCTCATGGATGCTTTACCATATCACCATTATACCCTGGCCTCTAGGCTATGACAGCCCGTGTGTACTCCTCTTACTGTCGCTCCGTCGGTTTGTCGTCCTCATGGGTGCTTTACCATATCACCATTATACCCTGGCCTCTAGGCTATGACAGCCCGTGTGTACTCCTCTTACTGTCGCTCCGTCGGTTTGTCGTCCTCATGGGTGCTTTACCATATCGCCATCACACCCTGGCCTCTGGGCTATGACAGTCCGTGTGTGCTCCTCTCCGTTATCCAAATACCCAATGAACAAATCGATTGATACGTGACAGCTCTCTGCCGCGGTGATTAAGGCTGTCTTTTGCATAGAAAGTCGTCTCGGCTTGTGAAGCTGCAATCACGCATTCATTGAAGAAACAAAAACCCGATGTGTCGTTCCTTGATGGTATGTCGAGGGTTTCTTTATCCACATTGTTAAAATCATGCATGCATTTTATGCAGTTCTGCGTGAGTAATGAGAGTTCCGCGATGACGACGCATTTTTAATAGAAGGGCACGGCAAGTGCCTTAGCAATTACCCGGCAATTATTGTGCAATTTCCATAAGTGATGGTGCAGCATATTATCAAGCCCAATGTGCAGAATACCAATGGTATCACCCGGCGTTCTACACAGCGTTTTACAGGGTGTGCGTTTGTGCGCGAAGCCTTCTCGAAGCGTCCTGACCTTTGGCTGGTCACGACGCGCCTGCCATGCCTCAGGAACGCCGCCTTTGGGCTTCAGGGCGGCGCGAGAGGCACACACACTTCTTCACATCCGCGTGCCAGCCTGCAACGGCCCACGGCAAACAGCGAGCCTTCGCGGGTCTCAGGCGCGACTCAGCATCGTCTCATCACGACGGCATGACAAATCACGAGACTTGTCGACCGGCGGCATCTTGGCGACCGCCACCAAGGTAAAGGAAGCCAAGGTCTGAGACTGCCTGGAGATGCGAGTCATCGTCGTTGCAGCTGAGGCCAGGCAAACGGCCACGAGGTCTGTGGACGGACGTGGTCGTTCCGGAGGACGCTGTCAGCCCGTCATGTCCGTGGCATCCGCGGAGACATGCTGATGCCCTGTTACCTTGTCTGTGAACTCCACGGATACATGCTGACAACCTGTTACTTTGTCATGTCAACCGGGCCTCGTCGACTTGTGGTAACATACTTACGCTCGAAGTAAACATCTGATCGCGGACTAACGGCATCGCCAGCGAACAAGAACGTTGTAATGTGTAATGGAACGCCACCAGATGATGAGCGAGTGATGTTCATCGCTCCGATATCATGTACACCTGCCGGGTTCGGTGTCTGTATGCACACTTTCCGGGTTCGGTGTCTGTATGTACACTTGCCGGGTTCGGTGTCTGTATGCATACCTGCCGGGTTCAGTGACTGTATGGACACTTGCCGGGTTCGTTGTCTGCATGTACACCTGCCGGGTTCGGTGTCTGTATGCACACCTGCCGGGTTCGGTGATTGTATGTCCACTTGCCGGATCGGTGTCTGCATGTCCACTTACCGGGTTCGGTGTCTGTATGTCCACTTGCCGGGTTCAGTGTCTGTATCCACACTTACCGGGTTTGGTGTCTGTATTTACACTTGCCGGATTCGGTGTCTGCATGTACACTTGCGGGGTTCGGTGTCTGTGTGTCCACTTGCAGGGCTTGGTGCCCGTATGTCCACCTGTCGGGTTCGGTGTCTGCATGTACACTTGCCGGGTTCGGTGTCTGCATGTACACTTGCCGGGTTCGGTGTCTGTATGGGCACTTGCCGAGTTCGGTGTCTGTATGTCCACTTGTCGGGTTCGGTGTCTGTATGCACACTTGCCGGGTTCGGTGTCTGGACACTTACGGGTTCGGTATCTGTATGGACACTTGCGGGGTTCGGTGCCTGTGTGTCTACTTACCAGGTTCGGTGTCTGTATGTCCACCCGCCGGGTCCGGTGCCTGTATGTACACTTTTTCGGGTTCGGTGTCTGTACGTCTCTCGTCCGGTCGTCTGTCCGGCTCCCGAGTGTATCATTGCGCCCTTCATGGTGGCCTGGAAGCTCGTTCTTTGTATCCGTCGGGATGGAAGTCAGGAGAACAAAAGCAAAATTTGCAGGAACGTATCTGAAGGCGATAGATGCGTGAAATGGAAACCTACCGTCAAACGACTGGGCAGAGCTGGATAGACGTTTTCTCCAGGTTTCTTTCGGCGTCAGACGAATTCACGTGTAGCCGAATCGCTGACGCTGGAGACAGGCGGCTTCCTATGCCTTCATTAGCCCAAAGTACACATACGGCGGGTGGAGGCGAAAGGGAACGACTATTAGAGCCGTATGTGACAACCCTCCGCCAGATTGCACACCACGTTAGCCAGCCGGCTGAGATTCACTTCAGACTCAAAATCATGGTGTAAGCCCTTATCACGCTAACATCATTAGACAGGGACCTGATTTGGTACTAAATCTGCACGGAAAAAGGATAAGCAGAAGCTAAGTCCATTGTTTATCGTCATGGGCGCCTAATTAGCCGTAAAAACTTACTCATGAGGCGGTTTTATTTCATCATGCACTCGTTCGTCCCTTCACCTGTGCTGAACTGAATGATTCGGTCTGATGGAAGCAAATGCGGAAACGTAAAATGACGTACTGACGTATAACGATGAACCAACCCGCTTCCGGGGGAAACAATCCGGATAATAATTGATAGTCTCGACGGCAAACGATGGGTTTTGCCTCTATTCATCCAATAATCCATGCATTTTAGATTTGGTTCCAAATTATGTCCTGTGTAAAAATTTTAGGGTGATAAGGATATATTTTCCATATAATTTCCTTAATATTTTCCGAGCACAGCGCACTACGTGGTCGGGGGTTTGCTTTGCGTGCTAATCACACCAGGACTAGCGCAGTTCTGTCGTCTGTGATCAACTGAAAATGATGGTGATCTTACGAGGCTGTGATTTTCTCAGCAGACGCTGCTTCATGTGAAAGTGTGCGGCTTGTAAGTGTTAACAAATCACACGCACACTAAGACGAGGAAACGGTGATGCTAGTGTTTACCGCTCTGCGTCAAGTAGCAGTAGGCCTAGTCGCATTGACGAACGCACACTGCCTCTGGTATCAATATCGTAGTCTCTATCCAAATTCGCATCGCCCCGTTGGGTAAAGCCCGACCCCTGCGTGAATTCAGTGCTCGCACTTCCCATGTCAGGTCAAGAGTCCGGCTCCCTGCTTTCGCGTCGTGACTCGCTGATTAGCTGATTGTTTAGTTCTCGAATGATGGCGCTTTACTGGAAAAATATACTATTGGTCTGAGCTGCCACCCAAGACGAAAAAGTCAGACCGACCAACGTACTCTATATTGCGCTCCAACAGCCACAGTGATGTAGCTACTGACCGTTTACACACGATCAATGATGAGCAATGCTGCGCGCATTGCAGTGAAATTGCGAAATGCGTCTTGTCGATGATTTCTCGTAACCCATGGACTCATCTGCCAGTACAAATATGTAAATGTCCTACATCGTAGGAGTTCTTCGAATGATGTTCCAGTCTTGTTCAACACAGCAGCTTTTCTGATGAGCAGCCCGATGTGCTTGTTCGGGAACGTAACCGCTGTCACATGGTTGTAAAAACCACGATTTACATAGATATAGGTTAGATTCACTTTCATTTTCACGCACTTTTGCACGCACATGATCGACGCGCTTCCGTCCTTTTTTCGCCCAGACGCCCTTTTTGACGCTCTTCCAGCCGTGATGTGGACATAGGTGTAACAGCTACATGTATGTAGGTGAGAACCAAGGTGTCTGGAAAAGTAACTAGCGACAAGTACACGTATGTTGTTCACAGGCTGCCCTCAATGCCGTCATTGATGTTTAGGAGATGACGCGTCAGAGACAATGTTTTTTTGTACCGGGCGTTGATCTCAATAATCCGTCAGGTTTACTCTATCTGACGCTCTGCAGGCTGGCTGCGGCACCGCACCGTGTGTGACACAAGGCCCCAGTCTGCTGACTGGCATTTCCCATCCATCCAGCGGAGGCTCGTCCCACCGATCCGACAGTCTGACAGCCTGTCAGCTAGGAATGCCGCCGTTTCCGAAAAGTCATCCTGGGAACAGATATGGATGCAGTAGTGCCGTCTCCCGTGGGTGCTTCTTATCGGGAAAGTAGCAAGGTGGCGTTCACTGACCTTGCACTGTCAGTAAGAATTTATCTATTCACAGAGGGTAGTTCCTTGTGTTTGTTACTCATTTTCCTTATCCATCGATTTATTGAACAATGTTTAATTTACAGAGGAGATAGCTTAGCTTGACTAATGAGGATGTTGTCCAGGACACATTAGCAGCACACTAATCAACAGCACAATGCTCATCAACTTTGGGTACTCGCTTTTGATCCCCCAAGAGCGCAAAAAGAAAACGGCTGAACGGGTTGAACTATAACTCTACACCGTGGAAATGGAAGACAATTAAGCCCCACTCAAATCGCACCCATTTTTTGGATTCATGTTTATATGAGCCCACTGAAGAAGAAAGGATGCCAAGAAAAACAAGGCAAACACGTCAACAAATCCCACCAGATGTGACATGTCAACAATACTAACATGATTGTTCGAATTTCTACCTTTGGCCCGCGGCAGGATGGACAGCTGCCGCCTTTCCCCAGTGCGGCCCCAGTGTGGTGCGACTTAGTCTCTCAGATGGTTCTTGACAAGAACCGACCCAGACGAATATGGAATGTATGTAATATGCATGTACATAGTTGAATCTTTTTCCATTGTAGGCAGTCTGGCAGGACGTTAAATAAATGCCATGGTGGTGATGATGACGATAATCGGGATAGTGAATGCGTGAGTTGCTTCATCTCCATGCTTCGCCCGCGAAGAGCCGTCTTGTGACGCAGCACCCTTGCATCTAACCACCGACGCATCTAACTACCGCGTTGCGGGTGGGTGGTCAGATGATATTATTCATTTTACAATATCATCTGCACTAGCAACGAATACTATGCATAACATGAAACGTAAACACGCTCATGCGGAACAACATATAGCGAAGACCATCATGAACATAAACATCATCACCATCAACAAGGTGCTGAAAAAGGGCGCCTGGCGCCTGCACGGACGCGGTGAAACATTCAGAGGCAACTCCAAAGGTCCAGAGTTCGGCTGCTTGGCATGAGCTTCACATTTTCACGCCTGGAAGATGAACAACATCAAGCACGATCGGCGTGGCTGGACAATGCGGTCCGTCGCAGTCAGAACAAAGAGACAAACCGACACAAGCCATATTTTCGTCCGTCGGGGTGACTGGTCATGGTGACAGAACTGCGGTCGCCGACGCCGGTGTGTCTGAGGTTGCCGGTCCTGGTTCTGCCGGTCGCCTTTGGCTTCTACGGGAAGGGGTGGACCCACGGTTTCGTCAAGAGAGGGGAGGGACATGCAACTTTGTGGACTTCCTTGAATTTCGGCAAAGTCCAAAAAACAAGATTCTTATGTGTGTTACTTTTTACCCGGAAAGTCATCTTTCTGTGAGCAGTCCTAGAAGGCTAGACGTGGTACGTGATAGATATGTTGAGCGCGTTCATTTTCTCCAGATCATGTTGGATGTTGGATCCTGACATTTTGAGAGGAAGCGTTGCGGAAAAGATATGACAATGAGTTAAAGACGGCTGCAGAATACCCCCAAAACCGAGCACGACACTTATTTCCAAGATTGGTTGCGCCGGATGACGTGTTGAAGGAACCGCACTCCAGTCAGCGTGTACTTACTGCACGCTGGTTGTTCGGTACAACTACACTTCAGTCAGCGTGCACTCACTGCACGCTGCTTGGTCGGTACAACTGCACTTCAGTCAGCGTGCAGTTAGTGCATGCTGGTTAGTCGGCACAACCGCACTCCAGTCAACGTGCACCTACTGCACACTGGTTGGTTGGCACATCTGCACTCCAGTCAGCGTGCTCCCACTGCACGCTGGTTGGTCGGCACAACTGCACCCCAGTCAGCGTGCACTTACTGCACACTGGTTAGCCGGGACGACTGCACCCAAGTCAGCGTGCTCTCACTGCACGCTGGTTAGTCGGCACAACTGCACCCCAGTCAGCGTGCACTTACTGCACGCTGGTTGGTCAGCACGACTGCACTCCAGTCAGCGTGCTCTCACTGCACGCTGGTTAGTCGGCACAACTGCACCCCAGTTAGCGTGCACTTACTGCAGGCTGGTTGGTCGGCACGACTGCACTCCAGTCAGCGTGCCCTCACTGCACGCTGGTTAGTCGGCACAACTGCACCCCAGTCTGCGTGCACTTCATGCATACTAGTTTGTTGGGACGACTGCACTTCAGTCAGCGTGCACTTACTGCACACTGTTAAATCGGGACGACTGCACCCCAGTCAGCGTGTACTTACAGCATGCTGATTAGTCAGCACGTCGCGCGGCGGTGGGACTCACCGGTGTCAAATGACACGGCCTTAGGATGGCATGTAAAAAGTCAAATTATTTTCGTCATAGTCTTGTTGCGCTTGTGACCTTCCCTAGTTGTCACCATCTACAGGCTGGTGCCAAATGACTTTTATATCAAGTCATGCAAGTTGATATACATGTTTTGATGCACAATTATCAATACCTGATAACGTTTTAGTGTCACACACACGTACAAACGATACGCCCTGAAGATAACAAAGAATGAACTCAGCATGGTGTAATTAGATGAGTCACACAAGATAGAAGCCCAGAGTCAGAACCAGGTTACCCCTACTAAATTATTTGATTCTAGAACCAAGAATCACTCTCACTGGTTAGAGCAAGCTCTTTCCTCACTGGAGGACCTCATGTTTATGTGAATACATCATCACCCATACAGCATCCAGCTACAGCGAAGTCCTGTTACAAAGCGCAAGCCGCACGCAGCGTACAATCCAAGAAAGTGCGGCGGATGTAGCACGTAAGCGACGACTGTCACGAACAATAACAGATCCTACACGTGTTTCTGAGGGAGATTGTAGAGGACAGGGCTAAAAAGTACCAGTCAAACCGACGGACCGTTCTGCAGCGGATTTATGGGGAGGAGCTGGAACACTGAAAAAGCCAACGCTTGGACAACAGCGAAGGAAACGGATGCATAGAGCTGGAAGGCGGTGAAAAAGCGTTGTGAATAGTGTTGACTCGAGTAAGGGGAATGTGACAGAAAGCAGGATTCTTGTTATTGCTCGTTGGCGTGTTTGAATGGAAGGAGAAAAGAACATGCGATCAGGTTGTTGAAAGCGTGGTTTATACAGGAAACTTTAAAGCGCTTTGTGGGTGCTGAAACAAAGTCCAAACTTACAGGTGAGCTGTCTAAGAAGCAGGCAAACCAGGCAAAGAACTTGCGCTGGATAATCTCGCTCCGCCCGCGGTGAGTTTGGACAGTCTGAAACTAGACTTCGCTGCCATATTCAATGAGCGCGAGAACATGCCCGTGAAGCATGCTGAGAATGGCTTTATGACTGTGGCTTGCGCGCAGTGGGCAGGTGGGCATTCATAAGCTGCGGAAATGTAGACTCAGCATTTGTCTCAACCTTGAAACTGTCACGTCCACATAGCTGGCAAAAGCGAGCCTCAAGTCCTAACTCCAAAGTCACGAACCTGGGCACGGCGGTTGAGGATGTTATCGTCCGACGTGAACAGCGTTGTGAGTGGGGATCTTCAAAGGGTTTGGCACGAACCGGAACGGGTAGGGCGCTTAATGGTTACGAAGATCCAAAGGTGTCCCACATCTTGGGGGATGGGGGAAGAAGCCTACGAGGGGTGAGGGACACCCACGTGATTTGAGAATTTGAATAAAATGGTTACCTCAAGCCATGGTGAACCACTATGAGGCTCAAAGGGCACAGTTGACGCCCAAAATATGTAACCCAGGACTAGGTCTAAGACGCTCTAATAAAAATCAAAGGACGTACCAAAGGCTGATGTGGCGCCCCATGTCCAAGCGGGCGTGCAAGTCGTCTGAAAGTAAGCCCGACTTTAGCAGAACGCTCTAAAGGATAGCATATTCTACACCATGGAGTGACGCCCCTGATAACACCAAAGACGTCCGCGTGTGTTAAACCCATGCCTCGCTGGCTTGAAGGATGAGCCAAGAAGTCTGGGTGTTTCCAAACGAGGAGTGACGCTTCCAATGGCCCATGGACAAATTCTGACGTCTGGAAACGCATGTTGAGGGGGAGGGGGGTTCCAACGGTGTCTCCAATATATGCAAATGTATCCTGATGCCTATCGGGAGGCTGCCTTATGACCAGAACGACGGCCCAAATGCTGCATGGGTGGTCCCAAGTGATGAGAGGGTGACCCTGGGTTCTACAAAAAGCCCAGGGGTGGAATGGATCGGCAAGGCACCGGTAAACTTCTCACCATAGGTAAAAATGGCCCATTGGGCTAAAAGGGACCCTTGTACAGTTTTACCCCAATCTTTCTGAGACGCGTCCTGTGGTAGCAAACCGACATTCCTGAGATTTTTAGACACCATGAGGACGGTAAAGACGTCCTTAAGAATAAAAGGGCATCAAGGCCCTATGGGGTCTTGGGTGACCCTGATGTGTTGAAGTGGCACCCACGATGTTTGAAAGCAACTGCGTTAGCTACGCTCAGGACATTCCAATTCCAACGTTGGGCCCAAAAGTGAAACCAAAAGGGGTTCGGGTGTTGTAATTTCACGACAATCTTGTAATGCCAACCATGCGAGCCCATACTGCACATTTCGACCGTGAGGAATGGTTTGCATGTTCGTGAGATACTGTAATTTCTGTTACGTGCAGACTTATTGGCCAAGTGTACAGATCTATAAATTTGTTTTCATCGAGTTCATGAAACTGGATAACCAAAACCTGACTTTTGATGTAGGGTTCGTGCCCCTGAAGTGAAATGGACGCCACCTCCCTCCCCCCTCCCCCACATGGACCGGGGTGCCTCCCAATCAAAACTGCTTGCCCGGCCTCTGGTCCAAATGGCTACCAATATACAATTATTAGCCAATGTGCTGATGAGAAAAGGCAGCAATGGTGCATTTTAACAGCGGTGTGCTCTGCGACATGACTAATGCAAAACTGGGAACGCCTAACCTAGCGCTAATCAGACGCTGAGTGGGGCGGTTGACGTGGAGTGTGCCCTTCGCTCCGGTTTCGCCGTGCCGTGTCCAAGCTCGCATTAGGGGCTCGCTGCCGAATTTCCTATGAAGCCCGTGAACGCAAGCATCCACTTGACTAATCATGTATGCACTGAACGCGTCACCGTTAATTACTATTCATGGACTCTGTGAGGGTCTCGAGCGGCGTGGCATCGGGGCTTTGTCTCCGAGCGCTCGAAGCGGTGGGGCAGGCATTCACAGGGACTTGACCGCGCTTGCCAGACACCCTGCCGGCACTACTCACTGCGCGAGACTGAAATGTGGATGACGCGCGCACGTTGGAGATTGGCCCGGCTCCGCTCCAAGGATGCCCGTTGCCGTCGGCCACATCGTGGTAATGGCAATAAAGCTGAAATTTTCAGCATTTCGTGTTGGTTTTTTCCTGACATGGAGCCAGGTTCTTGGTAGATGGTGAACGTGATTTTGACGCTCGGAAACAAGTAGATTCAGCATGAATCTGCTCCCATGACCCATGACTCTTTAAATATGTATCTGGCGCGTTGCAGGTTTCATTCACCATTAGCAAAGGCCACCATAACAAATGACCTTTTGGAACGCCGCCATAACAGCACCGTGACAAAGAGGCACCAAGCGACAATCGACCAGCTGCCTATTGTAAAGGCCAGGCATTAAATTATATTTATTTGCCATTCATTAGACTGCCCGGGAAAAAAGCACCCGTGAATGTAAAAGGATCAATATTTACTCAAGCGTAATCGCAGAAGATATTGTAAGCAAACGGGACAGCGTAATGCATTCTTTATACCGCATCTGACACTAAAGGTTGCATGGAAACAAAATCTGCTTTCTGGCTGGAAGCCTCATTCTGTGCACAATGTTTTGAAGAACTTTTTGATATTATTTAGGTAGGCCCTACTATCTTCAGTATATTGGAAAACAGTTTGCTGCACAACGGCCAACGGTTAGTGAGGATGAAAAACACTTATTTCATAAAGGCTTAGTCATTAGGATTACGGATATATGACTTCCTTTTTCGTCAATGGCCGCCAGTAATATGCGCGCACTCACGGCCCTTGGAAAAAAATCGATCTGGGAGATCCGCTGGCGTCAAATTTAAAGGATGGAATGCGGTAGCATTGATGAGCATTTCAAAGAAACAATGGTACTGAGAATTGACATGCTTAACTACCCAATGTATTCACAAGATGAACCGCAAACCATCACCGCCGATAAAGCAACTGCGGATGGTGATTTGGAAACACCAATAGATCAACATAATGGCACCAAATGCCATGTAGACTTCATGTATGAAGCATGCAACCAAAGTGTCAGGAGATGATACTAGGTGCATGCTATGTCACAATGTTCTAAAAAAATCATGTTACATAGCACGAATGGGCCTGAGTCTAAGAAGCGAGTTCGATTCGGAGTCCAAGTCAGCTGTCTAGCCTGCGAGCGATCCCGAATTTACCATGGATGCTTCGCGTAAGTTGAATCAGAGCCTATTGATTTACATGGGTCAGGATTCCGAGTCTCGGCAAACCCCTTGAAAGTCGAGTCTGGGTTCGGGGCCGAGTCCGGTTCCTTCCAGACGAGGTCCTAGCCCGCATGGTGCCTAAATTCCGAATTATTGGGTCTAGTTACATCAGCTTTTTTCTCGTGATCGCATGGTGCGAAGGACATTTTTTTTCGGACTGTCGAGGGTAACTTGAAGCTATCATTAGAGAGAATTTCCCACCTTGGGGGCATATTTCAAAAAAAGATTCTGACAAAGCCTGTAAACAAGTCACATCTGAGAATAGCACTGGGTAGTGCCACTGCACCACAGCCAATACGCAAAAAGGATACCATTTGCAATCAAGTTTTAGGCCAAACTGCGCTCTGAGCGTTCTATAACAGCACTACACGGCTTCTCTGCTGTCGTGACCACCGTCGTCATGACAACCGCTTTGGCATCTCTAGTGGTGAGCATAAAATAAGTGGGTTGAATTAGGTCAGTTTGGGATTGAGTCAGCGGGCGGCAATGGCCTGTTACCGGCTGAAGTTTGGTTTGAGGTTTGAACTTCGGTTGAAGTTTGAACTAGTGCGTCACTTTGGACCATGCGATACTCCCATTCCCAAAACCAAGTGTGCTTCGAAAGGGGCTTCTGTGATAAAAGGCATAGGGTTGAAATCAAAGCCATAGCATAAGGTTTCGTGGAACTCGCAGGGTAATGGCTTCCTGTTCGGATATATTTTTATCTAACAGAATTTTGCAAAGTTTCGTAGCATTTACTTCACAACTATTTTGACAAATTACAACATTGCGAGCATCACAAAACACACACGCTGGATAAAGCAAGACAAATTTGATATATTGATTTCATACTAGTGAGCAGGGGCTCCATTGGGATTTCTACCGCGGAAACGGCTACCTCAAATAAAAATTTTGAGCTTTTGAGAAGGATTTCGAAAAAATGGTATTGCTGAACAATTCGTACGTGTCTGATCCAACAATAACTGAAAAGCAAAAAAGATGCATACTCCCATTCAAGAAAAGATGGCAGCGGGAATTCTGATATTTTAGATTAATCCTACCCATCGAACTGATACGCCGTTTTTCGTAACGTGGACTGATAAGGAGGGGGGGGGGGGGTTGATGCAAACCCTGGTGTTCCCAAACAAATAAAGATAGAGGTTGGCGAAAACCACCAATGGATTAGTTTCGAAGAGAATCTTGGTACCAGTTGTCATATTGTTGGCTTAATAACTGACCCCATCATGGCAGCGGAAAATTTTCCAGGTCAAACTTTGCAAGAAATGGTCAAACTTTCCAGAAAAGCGCACTTCTCAGCTAAAAACACCATGCCTATGAGACCATGCCATAGGGCAACATTCAACTCAGTCGGGCATATTCGTTGTCTAATTAATAAATAATGGTAGTCATCCAAAGCAAACCCGAACCACCCAGCCAGACAACTCTTAGGGTAGAAGAAATACATTTCAACGTGCTCCACACCAGAATATCTGTGTCAGAAATGTTCTTTTCAAATAAAATGCACTCTTTAATTCCGGTTAAAGCTGGGAAGGTGAGATGGGAATCAAAAGCTTAATCCGTATCCCAGACCTCAAGAATCTTTGGTTCCATTTCGGATACTAGACCCGAGTCCAGGCCCGTATCAGGGCCATTTCCGTGTCCGTGTCCGTGTCCGTTCCTATGTGCGTGTTCGTGGCCGTGGCCGTGTCCGCGTCCGTGTCCGTGTTCGTGTCCGTGTCCGTGTCTGTGTCCGTGCCTGTTGCTGTGTGCGTGTGAGTGCGTGTGCGTGTGCGTGTGCGTGTGCGTGTGCGTGTGCGTGTGCGTGTGCGTGTGCGTGTGCGTGTGCGTGTGCGTGTGCGTGTGCGTGTGCATGTACGTTTACGTGTACGTGTACGTGCACGTGTGCATGCCTATGCCTGCTTCTGTGTCTGTGTCCGTGTCGTGCGCCCGATTTCCGAGTGGAATTAATTGCAAGTTCGAAGGTTATTGTAAATCGGTTCAGTCGGTCTAAGTCTAAAAAAGCACGAGTCTGAGACAGGCAGAACTCAGTCGTAAGCCTGGTGCAAGTGCCCTTCTCAGAAAGCTATCTTAAACTGATTTGAATTGCACAACCAGTAATCAAAGCAGCAAGAGTCAGCCTTGAGCCGTAAACAAAGCAGTCAGTTGTCCGTTACGTGGCGTCCATAATCAATCATGCCTTGCGCACGGTAGAGTGGGCCGGCTGCCATACGGGACAATCCAGTTGGAACCATGGTAACTCGGTGATGGAATGGCTGCCTTCGGTGGAGGCACGGGATGGAAACTTCTACCAGCTGTGTTTCAGTGCTCCCACTGTCAGCGGTGTGGGAAATTGCGATGTGTATTGTGAACGCCACTTCAATTCAGCTGCGGGATGTCTTGTGCACAAACACTTGGCTGGCTAGCGTACCACGACAGCCACCAACCTTCATTGACAGGGTAGCCACGCGAGGAGTCGGCAGTGCGATGCGTAACGGTACAGTTCTTATCAGTCGTTTGCGAAGCGCGGTCGAGCCGCGTGGCCACAATGGCAAGGAAGCCAAGAACGGAACATGGCGCAGCCAACGGGATGGAACAGTTACATTTGCAAGGAGGAGAAATTCATAGATTTTCAGCGTTTTTTGGCAAAAAAATATCGTGACTATCAAACTAACCATGCTTGGTTTTCCTTGCTTGGTTTTCTTGCTTGCCATGCTTGGTTTTCCGCTACAGCGCCACTTGGTGTTACCATCCGGGAACAGTGGTTCTTCTGTAATGGGGGATTTGAGCGATTTTTTTCTAGCCAGAAAGCTTGATGTCAAAAAAGAAGAAACCAAGGCTAACACACTGATGTATGAAATTGCTCAATATTCGACACTGTGAGATGGAAGCTCTGCTGACAGTAATCCACCTTGCATAAAAACGCTGATTTCCTCAAGCTGAAGGTGCGTATGAACATGCTAACGCCTATTAACACCCGTCGCTGGCTGCTAACAGCTTAGTCGGCGATTAAGCCTCTGCATGAAATATACCTACCTTTGGTTACACCGGGTGTTCTTTTCACCTGCTTTGCAGCGCAACTGGCGAGAGGCCGTAGCAAGGGTACGGATTTTTAGCGTGTGTGACATGCGCCATCATGGTTGCCGTGGTGACATCATAGCTGTCGACCGGTGCTGCAAATTTCTAGACATTCCACGCGTGCAAGGCCTGCCAGGCTCCGCCATGTTTGCCAGTTCGAAATCCTCCTTCACTCGATGTGACATCCCACATGCGGTAACCACCGCTGACCGTACTCAGTTTACAGCTCATGCGTTCCACGAACTACCTGAGACCCACCAGTTTTAGCGACTTGTGGCTAGCCCTCATACTTTATCATCGAGGTGTGTCACAAAACAATCCATGCAGACAGAGAACGGGATCTCGAGATGGTGCGATCCTCGCTTCGCTGAACTAACGGGCGACGCCTCCGCAGATTGTCGTGATGAAGCTCCGCGCTGCTCGAAAAAGAAGCACAGGAGACGAGATTGCCGGCGGCCGCACCAGCCTCGTCACTCCCGGGGTAGGACCTAGGCTGCGTCATGGCGTCCGGGTTACGGGTCTACGGTGCATCATGGCACCCGGGGTACGGATCTAGGCTGCGTCATTACGCCCGGGGTCAGGGTCTAGGCCGCGTAATGGCGTCCGGGTTACTGATCTACGGTGCGTCATGGCACCTGGGGTACGGGTCTGCGGTGGGTCATGGCAACCGAGTACGGGTCTAGGCTGCATCATTGCGCCCGGGGTAAGGGTCTAGGCTGCGTCATGGCGTCCGGGTCACGGGTCTACGGTGCGTCATGGCACCCGGGGTACGGGTCTAGGCTGCGTCATAGCGTCCGGGTTACTGGTCTAGGCTGCATCATGTACGGGTCTAGGCTGCGTCATGACGCCCAGGGTAGGATCTAGGCTGCGTCATGTACGGGTCTAGGCTGCATCATGCACGGGTCTGGGCTGCATCATGACGCCCAGGGTAGGATCTAGACTGCGTCATGGACGGATCTTACATCGAATTTCGGAGAACGCTTGCTAGTGCCGTGAAAATGATTAGGAAATAATGCATCAAGGCGCACAAGTATAAGTATTCCACTGCAAGAAGAAAGACAGTTTCGCTTTGCGGATCCGACAGCGGGCTAGGATGATGGGGAGATAATAGCAACATACGCGTTATCCGATAGCGGGTTGTAATTAACATGAAATGTGCAACCGTGACGTTGCTAGCAAGCATTATATACATTTTACACGCAGATAGTTATCCTGGCAGTGGTCCTCCTGATAATCGCTTTTGTTTTGAGTCTTACGTGGCTCTTGCCGGACCAAGAGCGTAACTACAGCGAAGGTGTTCCGTTGGGTCTTGTTCGTTCACAAGATCGGGGCGCATCCCCTGGATATTATGCCGTTCATAGTTTCCCTATCGTGATTTTACGCTTCATCTTAACTGCTTTTGATTTACATTTACAAAACATAATACAAATTATTTACCACGCCGCAATGCATTTGGTTGAGGTAAGGCTGTCAAACATTGATCATTTCCTATATTGAAGAAGCCTACCTTATGCCTCATAGCGGTATCGGAAAATTGATTCGTTGTTTATATTTTTCGACAGCTGCCCGCGGCAAAAGTAAAAATATCCGTGATGTTAACAGTATCACGGTTTCGGGCGAATCTGAGCCGATTACTACACATGTTCCTAAAAGAGCCAATAATGTCGGGTTTGTTAAAGGTCGTGCGAGACCATTTTCCAAGTACGGTAACCCAATAGCATGATGCAGATGCATTCTAATCAAGCACTCGCGACTCCTTCAGTTTCAGGAACAGCCATGCTCAAGACAATAAGAAACGCATAACCGCAAACACATCCTAACACCAACTGGTATATTTGCTACAAAAAACATCGTGCGAAACCCGTAGCACGAAGTGGGGATATGCATGCGCAATTCTCTATGCTGGGGCCACCGGAGATTTGGCGGGGTGCAAAGCTGTGAAGCACCACTTATCGGCTAGCTTCAGAAGAGCGGCGTGACCATGGTGAGGGTCAGCGCCGTATAGGGCCATCGGTGCAATAAACAGGATTTATTGCTGGAAATGGCCGACAGGACCTGCAAGGTTGCCCTCGATTTACTGCAGCTCAACGTGGGATAATCCCTGGCTTGCTCGTCCCTGATGCGTCCGACCGCCTTGGATCTGATACGTGAAGTGTCAGGTGGTGTGTGTCAGTAAATCCAGTGTCAATTCAGCTTAGGTCCGGTTGTGCAATATGTATGAATTCACGGACTGCGTTAATTAGACATTCTTTTTGCTTTTTGGGTAAGAATTATGCGAAAGTTTTGTGCAATGCTTGAGTGACGGCGCATTTTTTTAACTGTAGGTACGGGGGCGGGGTTATTAATGGGTGACATCACCGTTTTCGTGTATTATGGCCATAACTGTAGAAGCATTACTACGTCGTTTATTCGCTCAGCTATAATTATTTTTAGCTGGCGGTGCAAACAAGCACAACTGTCTATGCTGGTGCTGTGTTCTAGTGTTGTAGCAGCATTGCTATATGCGACGGTTTACAGACGGTGTATGTTTTAATGCTTCGGTGAACATGCGGCTACGATAAACGACAGGAAGCCAGGGAGTTTTAAACGATTCATTCTATTTTAGAGGCATACTGCATTATCATGATAGCATTACTCTATTTCAAGCGGAGTCGAGTTGGCTACAAAAATTTGCAATATCACGCTGCAGTGATGGAAACTATTGCGCATAACCTGATGGATTGGTGGATTGTTAATGTTACAGGTCCAGGTCAAGGTTCGTAGGTCCAGTTGCCAAGTACGCACGCTTTCAAAGGTGATCAAAGCACAGGTCCAGGTCCAGGTTTGCAGGTCCAGTCGTATGATATACACACTTGCAAAAGTGATTGACGATAACTTCATTCCTGCCTACCGGCTACCTCACCACACGTCACATTCAAACTGAAATTAGTGGTATTGCATGATTTTAAGTTTTTGATGCCAAACAAGTTAGTAGAGTACTGAAGGCCAAATTCAAGCTTTCGGGGTCCAGTGCGATGTTGGTGTGCCCAGCTCACAATGCTCGGCAGGCATGACGTCCGCAATTATAAGAAATTATACCCCTGCGGGACAATTGCATAGAAGTATGGGAAAGGCGTCTGGCAAGAAGGCGAAAAGGGTGACTGAAATGAACCTCGCGATAGCCGAGCTTTGCAACACAATATCCGCTTGCGCAACAGTCAATCCTCGCAACACGGTCCCCGCCGGCGCAATAATCCATCCCCGCAACACAATCCCCGCCGGCGCAGTGATCAATCCTCGCCTTTGCAGCACAAGGAGCTTTCTTTTGAGCGGGCTCGCGCAAGTGTTTTCTGTTTGCTATTCTCACGGTGTGTGGAAGGCTCGTATCAGGTACGCTCAGCGCTCAGATGTTCTACCATTACTCACTCCACTACGCGTGTAAAGGCGTTCGAAAATGTCGGGTCCATCTGAGATCGAGAAGCGTCTCTCACGTCCTCACAGTGTTGCCGCCCCTGTTTGGAGTAAAGTACCGGAAAAAGACAAGAGAACAACGATTTAACTAAAAGAATTTGAGTCGGTGAAATCGATGACAGCAATCATTTACGGTTTTGGACATTGTTACCAACGTATTGGATAGAACGCAAACATTCTGGTTTGATGTTGCACGTTTTCCACGTCAGTGTAATGTTGTTGTAACCCCAGGCCTTCGATTTAGGGCACAGGGTATTGAATTTCAGGCGGGTTTCGGAAAAAGTGGCATTAGTCGCTGTCATGCCGATCACTGATGTGCGTATGGATCGACCAGGTTTGAGAGATGCTTTTGAGTCACAGTCGGTGCATTTGCCTGCATCTCGCAGCCTGTTTTGGGCTCCAAGAGGTATAGTCATGAGTACCTGACACCAGTCCTTAAAAACATCCAAAACGTTTGGACTAATTGTTTGCCCATGAGAGCGTATGGCCGTCTACACATGCGAAGCACACTTAACCCAGTGCGATGGCCCGTTTCCTCCCCCGTCAGAATTTTCATCAGATCCCCTGTCAAACCCTTTACCATGCGTCAGCTCAAGTAAGATTTGCTCGTCCTGAAGCCTCGCTCGTGATGACCTGTTGTCACTTCAGGCCTCCTTGGATTATTTTGTTTCGCCACAGACACGAATGCTCAGATTTGGAACATACTTACGCGTGGGCCTCACAGCTTGCAATGTTCTGTCTCACCAGCGGAGAATAGCTTCCGAGCTTATCGCTTTTAAACGGATGTAAGCAAAAGTTATCGGAATAATTAATGATTAATGTCGTGGTTTGGGTGACATGGCCTTTCACTTTTGATAAGAAGGGTCTCATGGATCATGCTCGGCCTTGCCAGGATTTCCATTATGTTTTTTTTTGAATAGTGAAGGATTCCGATTGACTTTTTGTTGATTGTAATCTAGGCCCTTCTATTAAGACACGTGTCAAATTGCTTGTGATTTAGTAGCTTCGTCATCAAGCAGGGCCTTTGAAACTCGGCCGGGCATAATGATAAATGCACTCTTAAGAAGCGCGGGGATGAGTGTATCCCGAGAACAACTGAAAGCCTGCGGCGATTCGGTCTCATGGTGTACGCACCCGATCTCCAATACGAGTAGCTGTTTGAGTGTGTGTACGTGTCATTGGGCCTTTACAACACACTCATTTGCTGAGGCTACATGGCGTCGCCTGCCTCTCACCCTGGGAGTAGGGATGTGGACCACAGGGAATCGAGCCCCGTACCTCGGATTCTTCAGACGCACCGTGGTTAACGCAGACGCGTTAACCACTACACTAGCGGCGCCCAAGTAGCTGGTTCATGTTGGTTGGTAGTTGGTATCCGGCTGACCACTTTCATCACATGTATGCATAAGATCGGCTGCAATGAACGTATTCGTGGAGGCTCCGCAAACGTGGATCATGACGATGAATGCGCATTTCATTAAACCTTTGACAAGGCTTAGATGATTGATGAGCATAATTTGAATGCTTTTTAAACCATCAGCCCTGCGACAAGTGCTGTATCCAAACGCAGTACCAAAATCTGGCGATCGGTTATGTCGCTCAGTAATGTCCGCGTACCCAAATCTGTCCTTGATGCCGGCCGTCAAGTGCATACGTTCGCATACTGATGCGTAGAGCCGCGGGGCCCAGTGGCTCCTTTGTAGCGGGTTTCACTAGGCCGTGTCCTGCATCCAAGGCCATGTTTCTGGGGCTTAAGGGCAGGCGGCTGAGAGTGTGGGGGGGGGGAGAATGCCATCTCTTACCAATGGCGTGCAATGTGAATTAGTATCATTAATTGGCAGACCGCCCGCCAGTCCCCAGGGGATCTTGTCACGCAAGACCCACGGGTGGTGACTTTTTAGCAAATCTTTGCGAAATCTTTGTCCAGTTGCCGATTAGCAACATCGTGGCCGGTTTGGTTCGATCCTGGCCAAATCACTGCAACCAGTCAACTGACCGCGCTCATTGAAATGGCCGTCGGGTGCCCTGGAGTGCTATCGAGGTAAAATAAATATTGCAGGGTTTGTAGTCACAGGTGACACCACCGGTCAGGACAGAGAGCAACGTTTGGTTCGTTTCGAGAGCACACATGCTTGCTAAAATATTGACTTTTTAAAGTTTTGAACGATAATGGGCATGCTCATGCATGCGGTACGTTCTGAACCAATGTGTTTTAGCTCATACTAATCCCATGCTGAGAAAAATCATGTCAGGTCCAGAAGTGAAATCTGCCACTGGCAACTTAAGGTATGTCATGTATATTTAAAGGTAGTTCCTTCTTGATAAGCTCATGGCATTGACCTAACAGGTTGTCACACGGCAGAAATGGTATTTACGGTAGGGCGGTAGTGGCACACACATACGAATGCATCATGAATGCAGTGGAAACGGAAAGCTTGCCCCTTTTATGTTATCATATAATATGAAACGCCCGGCTTTACATTTGAGGCGTATTTGACATGTAAGGGTAGAGAAGCTGGACTCTCAAAGGCATGAGAGCCACATGCGTATTTACAGGATCGGAGATACGTAAATCAGTGATGTGAGATCGCCAGGACGTTCAAAGTGCTCCGACAACGCAACCCAGCGTGTCCTGTTGGAAAGCGGCATTGCATTTTCGTTGCACGAAGTCATATAGCAGCTCCCAAACGCCTTCGAAAGTTGGAAATTTAACGATGTGTCGTGGGTGTTAGGCATGTGGTATTTATATGAAGGTCAGACCATGCATTAAATGCAGCACATTTGTTGTTTTTGATCATGAAAACCATTGTTAGAAATCGCTCCTTGTTGGATTCTTGCGTGCAGTTAAAAGCTCTCCACCGCTTCCTTGTGTTAACATCTTACACTCTCCCTGACGTGGTTTGCTGCTTGCTGTTAGAGAGATACTGTGTTGTTTCGGCTGATAACTGAAGCCTGTCTGGAATGTAAACTTCCTGTAATTAAATTATGTAGTTTCAGTGACTTCCAGTACGTAGTGTTTTGCGTCTTACATTTCAGCTCTAGAATATTGCTGGCCTTCAAGTCAGGTTTCCAAATAAAAAATCGATCCAAAGATAATATTTCCATAGAACGATCTTATCAGACAGGCGTTTCCATACGCACAACGGACACACCCCGTACTTTGCCCCAGGCGGATCCGCGGCGACGATACGGCCGTCGATCCCACCATCTGGCATTGTCGCTAGATGATGGGCCTGTCCACGACGAACGCCAGCCGCCAACACCCCGTCAGTCAGCTTAGCTTCATTGCCAACTCATTTGCCATTTGAGTTGCTGGATTGTGGGCGATGCAATGTAATGACCGCAAAATGACCGCGGCTGTCGATGTAATCAGGTGCCGGACTGTCTATAGCTGTACCAGGAGATCATACCTTGTTTAAATATGCCAGCATCTAGCACGGTGATCTGATCTTTCTCGTTAGAAGTCTTTAGCAGTCGTGGGCTCAGGTGACCAATTAGACGTTTTGAACCGGGTTCGCGTGACAGAAAATACCCCCTTTTCGTTTCTGAGAACAATTCCTAACTCTGTTCCCAGCCAGATGCCTCCTGGCAGCGCCCCCACCAGGTACCTTCAGGTGTCGTCTCCAGCCAACGGCAACTCCAGCCATCGTCCTCAGCCTGACGAATCCCGGCATTGCCTCCACCCAGACGCCTTCTGATACTGTCTCCAACATGCCTTGGTGTCGTGTCCAGCCAGCCACATGACATCATCCCGCGCCAGAAGTCACCTGACACTGTCACAAGCTAGAAACATCCTGACATCATTCTCAGTGGGAAACCTGTAGACACCCTCTGTATACAGGCACCGTTCGGCATCCTCTCCAGCTATACGCATCCGCTGTTCCCGTCTCCGCCGTTTTGCTGGCGGCCCTCATCTGCCCACTCGCTGAAAGTACATTTAAAAGCGCTTGTGTCACGTCCAGCCAAACCATTCAACGTAGTACTTGGAAATGTACGTCTCTGTGCATATGGTGAACACGCCTCACTTCTACACTTGTTGGAAATGTCCCATAAAAAGCTCTTACAGAACTATCATCTTTCAACACCACATTGCCATCTTGATTAATGTCAAATGTCATAAGCCTGTGAAAATGCCTGAATCGTAAAGTATCCCGTGCCAAACGATCACCCATGTGAACTCGATAAATGACTGTCACAAGTAAATGGCGGGTGTGCGATTCAATTTGTTCTAAACGTTAGCAATCAAAAACCTCAAAGGCCAAATGGTTCATAGCACAGGCCGGCTACCTGATTTTGTTAACAGTTGTGAAAACCGTAATTGCTAAATGATATTTTCGGGTCGAATTATGGTGCAAAGTTGTACCGACCAGTGCTCGGGCCAATTCAATACTTGCAGAACGGACGAACAAACGTCTGCCAGCACAGTGGTCCTGTGTCGAAATGGCACGTGTTTTACTCGAGGCAATAATCGGATTGGAGGTCCGCAGTCGATCGAGCAGCAACATTCAGAGGATAGATGTCAGCAAAATCCAACGCAGCGCGTGCCTCGACTTAACCAGCTGACCTCAGAGAGATGGATAACGCCGACTCTGCAGGATTTTGAATGCCGTCGGGCATGGACAGCTACATTCCACCGCTGATCCAGTGTAAGCCATGCTCCAGCGAGCCGCTTGGTGACATGAAGAAAAAGCAGGCTGAAAATCATCCGAGCACGTGGCTGGTCAGCATGTACCGGGCGCTGGATCTGTGTTTCCGCCGTCATAACTGGAAAGAGGCATGACTCACACAGTCCTCTCATCCTCAGAAATATCGCCACGTGGCAGTCTTCTGCCAGCTTTCATCAACCTTGTATACACTTGGGTTATGCGGAGTCCGACCGCACGTGCGCCACGTGCGTGACACACGTGCGGCCGACTTCCGCCTAACTGAGCTCTTTCCTTGCAACCCGCGTGCATGTCTCGCGAACATTCTCGAAGTTCTTAATGGACCACCTGAGCAAGAATTGGCCGGTTGTTGAACCTCGCCCCCATTTTCATCTGACTGTGGTTTGTTTCGTCACGCTGCAAGATCCTCTCGTGTCCCGTCGCGCTGTGGCATTTCGGCATATCGTACTGGTTTGGAGCCGAGGCAGGCCGTTTTCTCCCTGCTGCAAGGCAAAGCGAGACGAGCCGGCGCTCCAGCGGCCTGTAACGTTCTGTTCACTGGGAGCTTCCTTTGGGCCTCACCATCAAATGGTCCAGTCATTTACGCTGCCCCCCCCCCCCGGCGTTCCTTCCAGCCAGGCTATCACATGGCTAGGAGCTATGGTCCAAATGTGTTCCAAAATCCGCTCACCATGCGCGGATTGGTAGCGGACGGTTAGCGGCGAGCAGCACAATGTGACCTTTATCATCCAGGCTGGGGTCGTGGCATTGAACTAACACGAATTGAGGAGTAAAACATTTGTGCTATGCTATCACCACCTCAGGACTCTCCCAGCAATGCTAAGAAAAAAGAAACTGATTTCCCTCTTATGAATATATCATTATCACGCCTGTCCTAATATTCTGCTATCCATTTGAATGAATAAATGTTGGTTTGATTTCTCACTATGCCGATCTCATGCGCTCCATACTCATGCGCTCATTATTCGTCTGATTAATTTGCGGTAAGGGCAAGTCCCAGTTGGTTTATTTGCCGTCGGTATGTGAAATCCTGGAACGACCTATATGCCCATCTTTTTCTGTCCGCACTTGACTCTGAGGATAACTAATAAGCACAAGGTGAGAAAATGAGCGAGCATCGATCAAACTATCACTCACTTTGGTACGATGCAATCATAACCGTGACGTTCATAAACGCATGCCGCGGAGATGGCGTAACTGCAGAGACACATGGGATTACATTCAATGGCTATATTACGATATGTGATTGGAAAGAATCAGTCGGCTCGCCCACGTCAGTCAGCCCTTTTCTTTCCTTGTTCCCAATCCGCGAAAACTCTTGCCACCACAACGAGTTAAAATTCTGTTGACTTAATGACAGGATAGCCTGCAGCAGCACACCCACGCAGACCTCCCCAGACGCCGCCAAGGACTAGTCCATCAAAAAATACACACTCCGACGGTCACCGAGTGCCGCCGGCAGAAGATCCCACCAGGTGTTCTGTGCGCCGGGCGGCCCGATTATGGAGCACCAAGGTAAACCGGTCTCCGAGGGCGACGGATGAGTTGGCTGAGAGTGAGTCGGCGCCTTGTCCTGGTCACACAAGGCCACCGCCGGCCGCCGGCCGCGCGCCATCGGCATGTGACCGTGACTCGCGACCACCGCCCAGCGCGCCACTTCCCGCCCCCACCGCCGACAGCAGCCAGGGGCGGCGGCACCGACAGCAGACCGCTTGGACGCCATGGCAACGCACTATCATCGCTTTCCTTTTTCACATCCAAAACAGGGCGCGGGTGGCGTCAGCTTTCGCCTGTAAAGTGCACCAGAGCGACGCCAGGGTTCTGGATTTGGTTTAGGATTAGTCTGCTTCATCCAGGCGATCCCTTGGTAAGAGTTTTCATCGTCACACAGCAGTGGTTTATGCCCAAGTTTGGCTGGATTATACCCGATTGGACAGTTCCAGAAGATTTGGAAACGTATCAGACATTACTCACCTGGCTGTAAATTAAAATCCTGATCAGAGCGAAACGTGCACATTTTTCGGCACAAGCTCACAAGGACGACAAGATGGGGATATGCGATGACCCACTGGTCCTGTTTCCTGGCCAGCCTGACAGAGGGGCTGGTTTTTACGCGTCCTTTTTAAAGGGAGTATCCCACCTTTTGGTACTTTTTACTTATTGTTACATCAGACGGGTACGATTTGATCAGCAATACTAATTTTCTCGAAGTCCTTCTGAATGCCTCAAAATTTCGATTTGAAGTAGCCGACTCCGCGGGAGATATCTCATTTGGCTCCCTGTTCACTGCTAAGAACGTAATACATTTATTTGCCTTGTTTTTCCAAAGTATGTGTTCGGTAATGGTTACAACACACTAATGTGCCAAAAATGTTCTGTTGTAAGTGCTACAAAATCTTCAAGCATTTTTTTCAACAAAAAGAAAGAAGACATACGAGCATGGAGCTGTTTCCCACGAAATCAACGAGACATTCTGCTATGCCTTTTATTTCTCCTCTACGGCGTTAACCACAATGGCTCTTTTCAAGGCGAGTTTTGGCTTTGGAAGTGTTGCATGATCCATGTGAGCATGCATGCATGCATGATCCATCCACTGGTTAAAACCTCAAGCAACCAGCTTCTCGGTTGCAGTCCATTACTTATGGCTGGGTCAACCACATGCGCTCTTTTATTCGCACCAGTAAAGGTGCGCATGGTCGTTTGCCATGGAGACGGGGGTCGCGAATGCAGGAAAAAATCCTAGTACAAAGCGCTGGCAGTGTAATTCGAGATTGAAAATAGTCTAAATGGATGTCTTCATTATGTCTTGCCGGTGGTGCGGTGGCACTTTCCAGTGCTATTATCAGACGGAACTAGTTCTGAGGCTCCACTATATGTTTAAAATATGCCCCAAAGGTAGGACACTCCTTTTAGCCCTCCCACCATGGCGTCTCAGAATGCAAACCATGGTTCGTCCAGTAATCTATATCACACAAGGATGCACCGTTTATTCAGCTGAACCACTAAGCAACGAGCTTTACAAGACGGATTTTCAAAGCAAAAAGGGACAGGCTGCTTATACGCAATCATGCTTGACGTCATGGGAGGTTCATGTTAATTATCATGTTATGATGACTTTAATTAAAACGTCACCTGCATTCTGGGAAATGCTTTTAGCCAATTATACAGAAAGTAGCAAAGTCTCTCGTAGTTTGCTGTGACAGATGAAAGCCAAAACTGACATTTCGGGAGAAAAAAGCGAACTGAGTGCTCAGATCCCATAAATACTTAATCATTTTCCACAATATGCGTGCGGGATTTAAACAAACAATACTGCATTGCTCATTTTGCTGATGCAATATATCAGCAAAATTCCCAAACTAGCAGTGTAGATGTGACATGCTATTTTCACAATGTCACCCCAAAGACATCATCGTCATAACACGATCACTTATCATATCGATGGCTAAAAAGGCTCTTCACAAGGGAGGAGGAGAACGCGTGGAATGAAAAAGAAGAAATGTCGGCTATGAAAAAGCTTCTTGGCATAAAAGTGACGCATTTTTGTCCAAAATTGACTTAAGCACCAGCGGCAACGCGTAGCCGCAACGTTTGGCTACGAAGTGGCTAAGACGTTAAAATATCTTGTTTGTGACTGGATACCGGACGCGGCCAATACTTTAGCGGCCATGTTCAAATGAGTTTGTGCTGTTCAGATCTTTGATAACTGGCTATTCAGAACGGCGTTTTGTAAATTATATTTTCGGTGACATAAGTTTCCTTTCTATACCCAGGTGTATTACTAGGTGCAATATATTCTAGCACGCCCTGTTCACAGCATCCTTATCCCCCTAGAACATTCCATTCACCGCAGGAAGTGTTCGCGATGGCATCTTTGATCTTTGTGGGCAACCAGAACAGGACATGTAAATTTACACATAAAATACATGGCGTGTCCCTGCGCACGGCCATGCCATGGCAAGCCAGCTTTGTGGTTAAAAAATGCCAGAGATCGCGGACTTTGTTAGAAATTTGATCCGAGCCATTTTGAATGGATGAATCTCTGGGATCAGGGCTCACGCTAAGCAGTACTTGTATGAGCCCTGACGCGTAAAGCCTGTCGTACGGTTCCTGGTCGACGGCATGATTTAGTGTAACGAGCCGCAACGCTCAGCACGGTCCGTCCTGCCCTCTCTGACCTTTAACGCGGTCGCTGCCACCGGCCGTAGGCCATACCTGTCAAGGGCAGGGCTTTTATGAAAAAGGAAGGATTCCACCTGTTAAGCCATACTGCTCACGAAGTCGTCGAACACGTCCAAATGACGCCTTGCCTCGCCGCGCCCATTAGGTTGTGTAGTATAAATATTTTAACAAATGATGTTACTACCGCGTGCGATATTTCGGCCGATAAAATGTCTGAACGGAGCCATTCACTGCGTATCTTTTGGGTAATGGTGTGATGGTCCAGCTTGATGGCAGCCTTCTCAAGGACCGCGCATCTGGAGTCATGAAGTAACGCAACACATCGTTGCCAACAAGCATGCGGCCTAAATATTGGACTTCGAACTGGTCCCCAGCGCAGATTTTCATGAAATGAATTCAGCTCGACTTGCGTACCAAAAAAGGACCCAACGGAGGAGGCCTGCGTCATGTCATGCAGCACCATGCAACTAAAGCCCGTAAAAAGAACTCCTGAAGCTATTTTTAGGTGGCAGAGTCCATGATATTGGCGGCGTTATGATAATGGAGCAGAATAAAGTAATGACAGTAAGGTAAAGATTAAGTAGAAAATGATGAATTGGAACAGCGTGATAAATTAAATGAGGATTTTAACAATCAGGTGCCAACGATTTGATTTTGTACCAAAAAATCAGCGAGCCATACTATTAGCTCATCCTTATCCTATGGATACTGAATGAACTGCGTTGCACTCGCAGATATAACACGCTACTCGACCGTCATCAGACAAAGTAGCAACGGAAGCCTCGGACGAATGTTTCAACAATTTAGAAACAATTGACACCCGGGAAACTTAACAAATATTGCCGGTTAGGCTTGCAAATGTCTAAAAAAAGACTCAAGACGTCTGCCAACGATGTCACATTCATGCGTTCACTGTTCGTCAATGAAAATATCAGAGAGAGTGTGAAACGAGCCATCATGGATCGGAAGCTGTCATCCGGGTATGTTGCACCAGCCCCACCCTCAAGCGACCTTGTGCGTTAGACGCTGACGGAGCCATTATGTCCGTCAGGTCAACCAAACATGTCACACACCCAACTACGAACTACTGAATGAATTATGCTAAGAAATGTGATGCACAATGGATGATATCCCATGCATTTCTGGTTCTGAGAAACGACGGTTTTTAAGGAACACTGCACGGCGATCCGCGGCGTTATTGGGTGGCGGACGGCACCAAGTGTTCCGCGGGCCGCGCGCGGCGGGTCGACAATGTCACATACGCGGAGCTTTACACCACTACGGTATGCTCAAAACAAACGAAGTTCGAAATACGCTTGTGTTGAATTCGCTCCGCTACGGGGCATGGTCTTGTACATGTGAGCATGTTAAGCTGAAAGAGTTCGATTTCAGGAAAATTTGACATTTCGCCGAGCCTGGTGGCTAGTGGATCAATTATCAACCTAGCAACATAACGCTTACCATTGATCGCAAGAAATCGTTGAGAGCAATTTGGTTTGGAACCGATTGGAAGTCGAGTCGAACCCCTCCCATCAGCTCGCGTTATGAAAAATGGTGAATCAGGGTGGGGGTTCACGTGCATCTTACGTGTCCCGCTTTGAGCCGGTAGATCGTCTTCTGCCGCGGTCTACTCGCATTCAGATGATGAAGGCTGGCTACCGCCTACCCTGCTAACCGTAAACTATCGTTCGTTCGCACAACTGAGTCGTCCGTTTTTTCACTCACTCAATTCAGCTGAAATCATAAGTGACAATTCCGTACCGAAGACAACCGCTGTGAGGTAGCAAATAAAACGCAATAACGTCATTCTGCGCTATAACGCTATATACGCTTTAACGCCGTGAATAATGGCGTGAAGTGAAGCGTAATCATTGCCAAGGACAGAACGGTCGCCGACGCGACGACAGGTGGGCTTCAGTCGGTCATTGGGTCGTGGTTAGCGGTATTTTTGCGTTCACCCGACCGCGACCGGTGGTGTCGCGACCTTGGCGCTTGGACACCCACCGTTAGTCATGAATTATTTCAAACTACGCTTTTCCTCCGACCCTGACCAAGGTTCAAGGCCAGCGACGAGGGCCTGTTAATCGGGCGCGGAACTCGAACTGCCCAGCACTTCATGCGTTTTTTACACATCGACCGATGCATGTATCATATTATCGGCACAAACTCATGTCAAGCATACCCTGTTGGATGTCCCATGCATACACACGGGGCACCTACAGGTGCGAGTGTAAAGAGCAGACTGTTTGTTTAAAGTTGGAAATTCGCTTATTTCAATGGATGTAACATCTCGTCACGATAACCGCAGCACGAATACGGCGTTCTCGCTCCCCATTAGACCCATACCACAGTTACATCTTACACAAGTGTCTTAGCGCAAGAATCTTCCGCGCATTTAACGCAGGGGGGAGTTTTCAAAAGCCCAATTTCTTCCAATGTGCTTTTGCTGGGTACATCGCAGATCCGATCCACGAAAGATATTTATTAAGTGGTGTGCCCATATCTGGGTGTGTACCCACGTTCCAGCGCGGGTGTCACCAAACTTAACATGCCCGGGTGGCCGATTGAAATCCCTTCGCTCTGGTGGTGGGCCAATTTGATTTTATGATATCTCAACAACTAAGGGAGCTAGAAGCACCAGATTCACGGGATGCGTTGGTTTGCATGTAAACTAACTTGTGTCGAAGGATCGGTCCATAGATCATGATGTTCGGTTCAAATAGGACCAAACGATGCCTGAGCGCAAAAGTGGTGTCCCGCAGATCTCCACATGCGACCGCATTGAACCTAGATACCTGTTCTTATCAGAAAGCCGCTGGGGATCCTTTTCCGGCCAGTGACCTTGCTTGACCTTCAGAAGGCCAGTGACCAAAAATCTGCAATATTGCTCTGATTTCTGAATTTGATAAGCGTTAAGTATAGCGCTAGACGGCATTCTTCTTAAAACACAAGGTCGATTGGGCATTTTAGGTCAGTGGGCAGCTCTGATCTTGGAATAAATGCATGGAAGTACATGGACAAGGTCTGCAGCGGCCCTGTTACCCAGGAATGCTAAATCAGCATCATAAACTGACTGAAACACACGGGTGATGATCCCGTGTTAATAGCTCTGCTGCTGTGATAGTCCGTCATTTATCCATATTTTTCTCCAGGAGGCCAAGGTCAAATTTTCTTCGAACTCCTGTAGTTCTGGGCAGCAAACGTGGGATCGCCAGCATCTTAAGTACACGCTTTGCCTCAAGAGGGGGATGGGGGACATGATCCCTGTGACCCATGCCTTAGCTATGCCCCTAGTGACAGTCCATGACTTCAATATCGTTACGGCCGAAAACGAGTCACGAATGGGCAACATTTGGCTTTGCCTTCATATATTGGCGCTGAAAGCTGCTTTTTAGAATCGAAATTTTAGATCAAATCTGACAGAGATTTGAACTCACGAATCAAAAGATTGTGTCGTGAATTACGTGGACAGTTGCAAAGTCTGATGGTTACGACACTTGTATCTTTGCCTAGCATTCGCTCGTAAAGCTGCAGCCGTCATGCAAAGTTTTGACTTCAATACAGGGATTTGTGAGAGGCTGACTATGCCTCCCAGTTTGGCAGCATAAGTGGCAGCACAAGTGATGCTCACAAACATTGCAATTCATGTCGTTGTTCCGCAATGTTGAAGCACTGTTAACCGCGTTACATCGAGGTCATTGAACAAAACAATGCAAAAGTGGCAATGTCGCCCTTGCTGTGGATGTGTTGAGGCTGAGAACAGACTTCGGTGGCCCTAATCTTCACTCTTCCAGAAAATTAAAATCCACAAACTGTTCTGCTAGGCCCAATCCGCCCCTTTCTGTCCGTGCTGGTGCGGTCACTCTGCAGCGTCCCAACGCTCTCCCCCACTACCTGCCCCCTCCCCCCCCCTCCTCGTCACCATCGCGACGCCCACCCCGCCACGCCGCCCCGCTCGTCCCAGTACGGTCACCGCTCTGCCCGATGAGGTCTGTGACGGTGCCTGCTCAGGGACGTCCACCGCTTTGCCGCTACAGCCTACAGCTCCCCCCCCCCCTCTCTCTCTCTCTCTCTCTCTTTCTCTCCCAACCCCAAGATGATAGATGAGCATGCAGACGAGGCCGAACACGGACGCAGTTGATAGGGATGGGCGAGGGCGTGATTTTTTCGCTCGCCTCCTCCCTGAATACCGTAAGTAATGCAGCTTGCGGAGGCCTCGGCCGTTAGTCCAGTTCACTGCCCCGGTTTTGCCCGCCAGCCTCAGGCGGATGTCTTCCGCGTTCACATCGGGTACTATGACTTGGGGCATGCATACATATGACATATTTATGCAGAGCTCTATCTTCCATGGTTGACCGAAGACGTGGCCCCTTATTCTGACTGGTTTGACTCAGTTGGCTCCCAAGATTGAAGGGCTAAGGCATATAGGTCAGGCAAGATATAGCTGGATTAACTGATGTCCATCGTTCCCTGAGGTATGAGCGCGATGCTGTAATCTCTCCAGCAGTGCTCGTGGGGGATGTGCTTGCATGCAGTCACAAGCATTGCACACATTCTTACCAGCGGCCAACATTTCAATCATATCTGTATATCTAAATTGAGTGCCTAATTAGCAGGATGTTTATAAACTTCCATCGCTTAAGACCATCGCCCTTTTTTCTCACTGGGATTTCAGGATGTCATTACATCACAATCTTAACCACCGGTTGTGGCGTGACCCTGCCGTGTGGTGGGCGTTATTTGGTGATGCAGTGTATTTCAGTGAAGTTGTAGTAGCTGTCAGCAATTAATTACTTTCAACATGACACTCAAAATAATACTGATATACGTCCCTTGCTTAATAAAAAAGATGCCTACATTCCTTCCTTACTTATCTTTCATCCAGGTCGTCTTTTGTAAAGTGCTCGCATCATCGCCTCCACCATAGACCAAGGGCACGAAATCACCCCGATGCCTTCACCGACAACTAACTGTAAATGATATAACCACAGCAGCATGTCACAGCGCATACCTATGTTGGACGCGCTGTGAGCACCAGCCAAACATCGTCACATCTAGGGCGGTGTTCATGCGACCAGGTTGGTGCCGCCGTTGCGCAGGTGTCAATTTCTTATACGAAATACTGAATCCCTAGTCCAGGCAGCACGCGTCACGGCCACTGCGGCTCTTTGAAGTAAATCGCAGTTCTGTCGGCCGGTGGTGCATGGAACATAACGGATGTGACCAACCTCAGGCGCGGAGAGGGTAAGTGTGGCTCCAAATCCATACGTTCTCGCCTTAATGCCTGCCTCACATACGTTCTCGTCATATTCCGGCCATGTGAATGCAGTTTTTTTTTTGAGTGGCGTTCGCAGAAAGTAGTCCTTATTTCAGTTAGTTGTGCCCAGCTAACGGGTGTAAGTTGGTGAATGAAAAATATTCAGACCGTTTCACCAGCAACGCACGGGCACTAGTCTATAGGGAAAGGGGTCAGTCTAAACCAAATGCAAGCCGGCGATATTTCGCTGGTGCCCTTTTGAGTGCCGACCGTCGGCGGCGTGTTTAACGCAGATGATCATGTTCTGGTGCCACCCCAGTTCCAGTGATCCAATCGCAGGCTTCAGCACCAACGGTACTGGGTCATTCCTGGCTGGATGTACCGAAATGGGCAGCTCGGGTGCAAATCCTGCAAAGCTTTTGCAGCGTGCTCGGTGCCGCTCTTGGCACGGCTCGCTTCCGGGAGAGCATGTGGTTGGATTAATCGAGTGCAGTCGACTGCTTGCTTTGAACCAGCTGACCGCAATAATTATGTTACCAGGTCCTCTTATGTCACTCAATAACTTAGCAATGTATTACGATGGATTAAGGCACCAAGAGAAATTAGGCGTTGTCCAACCGAGTCGCTCTCCGTGCCTTCAGATCATTTTCTGTTAAGGGCCAATGTAGTATGGGCCAATCAATCTAAAACAGTATGCACCACCCGAGCGCGTTATAATAATTTCCTCAAGGACAGGCTACATAGAAGATCATTCATCACGGGGAAATCGGTGCTCCCAGACAGTACCATATTCAGGGTTTTGGACTATGCATGCCCCGACAATCATCATTACCATCGCCACGACGGCCGCCGCGATCTGTTCAACGCCTACAACAGGGCTGGCCAACAGAGGGTCCGGTCCACGTCCGGTCTCCGTCCGGCCTGCGTCTTGTCTCCGTCCGGCCCAAGTCTGCTCTCCGTCCGGCCCAAGTCTGGTCTCCGTCCGGCCCACGTCCGGTCTCCGTCCGGCCCAAAGTCTGGTCTCCGTCCGGCCCAAGTCTGGTCTCCGTCCGGCCCACGTCTGGTCTCCGTCCGGCCTGCGTCTGGTCTCCATCCGGCCCACGTCCGGTCTCCGTCCGGCCCACGTCTGGTCTCCATCCGGCCTGCGTCTGGTCTCCATCCGGCCCACGTCTGGTCTCCGTCCGGCCCACGTCTGGCCTCCGTCCGGCCCACGCCTGGTCTCCGTCCGGCCCGCATAGGAGGAGGTACACATCGCTGATCTCCATCGCATGGGAGCGACGGCGCCAACCGCAGCAGCCATCTTTTGCTATCTCGTCTTCTGGGAGCCGTCCACACAACGAGGTCTCTGCAGATAGAGGCGTCCCACGAAAAGAATGTGGCATCGCGATTGCTGAAAGAACTCAGAGCGCCGCAGGAAAAGCCGCGATGCACGTGAAACAAGATAAAGAGCGTAAGACTCAGAGGAAAGCCAGGCCAAATAAGATTACGATTAGAATCAACGACAAAACAGGCAACATCAATATCTAACTAATTTCTTTCTGTTCCTTGCCATAGTTCGAAGCATCATGTGTTTACCGATGATATCGCTACTAACTGTTCCTTTAGGATGACTATTTTTCCCATGGTTTAAACACCCTCTCTTGTTTTCTTTGCTAACAGGAAACAATATTTTCTGTGACTCGCATTGAAATTGCTACTTAGCTATTATCAGCGATACTTATGGTTATAATCGGCGAAGAGCTAATGCAATGTGGTATGCTGAGTTTTTTAAGTGTACTTTTATAGCACGTGCGTGTTGGGTGCACCTGTAGGCTTCTCCCCGCAAAACTACATGTTTTCAACGAAAAAAAATTAGGAAAGACTTCCACGCATTCTATTGAGCAAAACGAAAAGTGAACAAGTGAATCAGCTAGGGGCGTCACATTATGTGTCATAAGGGGACATGAGCCGTCCCCCACCCAATGTCTACATGAGCCCCCACCACACCCAATGCTCCTCTGAGCCCCTCAATGCATATGAGCAAAGGGGGAATACTAGGCCAAAGAAACCCAAAACAAGTATCCTAACTTTCGGTACACTAGGTACCTAGACACATCACTATTGCTTTCACGCTCATTTTGTACCACGTATTATCCTGTAAGTACTTAATGTTTCGTGATACTTAATCCTTCAGATGTTAGGTACGTCTGCAAGTTTTTGACAAGCTTTGCACATGTTGACACCTGGAGTGAGATAAAGAACAACTGACTGCAATACGCGGCAGCTTTTAGAAGTTCTGGGTAGCATACATAAAAGTTAACCAATGTTTCCCTCAACCGTGACCAACGCATCTGTTGCACAATCCTACTTGGTACTCGACTGCCAACTCGATGGCACAATGCGAGATCGAAAGGAGAAGTCATCCGTAATCTCACACCCGTAACATCGTCTGCGGGACGATTGAATGTCATCGGTGATCCCACGCCCGTCTCGTCGTCTACAGGACGATTGAAACTCATCGGTGATCCCACGCCCGTCACGTCGTCTACGGGGCGATTGAAAGTACACTTCGGCGGTGTATCATCAACCTGGTACCCAACAACTGTCGAGGGATGTAATGAACACGTTTTGAGCGGTGCGTTCCAAAGCGAAAGGAATCCTGGGGTTCTGTTGACGTTGACAAATGATGTTTGAAAAAAAAACCGTTTAACTGCAACCTTTTGGTATGCTTTCGATGAATTCAATCCTACCGCAGCAAACGAAGCACCTACATTCAAAACCACTCTTGCCGATATCAGCTGGGAACACGCGTTGCGGCGTTGGTCACGCTTTTCTGAGACGGCCGCTCTGAGGACCCATTCAGTTCCAGTCCGTACCCCTAGCCTGTCCTTCCTGCCATATACATGTATATTGAGAAGGTCGTGGAAGTTCAGGTTCATTTTTATTTGAAGTTACATGGTAGCGTTATACTGGAAAATCTTCCATGGTCTCCGTACGTGTCAAACCACGTCATTCTGCATAAAACCATCTTTTTGCGTCTCGGGCCCCATTTGATGAACGATTAACGATACCGATGTACATTGATCACATGGATCTGAATAAACAGGCGTTCTTTCAGTGAACTTTACCCCATTCTAAGATTTTTTGAAAAACGTAGCTTCGAATACATAGACTTGAAATAGGATGTCTTTCCTCTGCAGCAAAAAAAAGTTTGAAATATTACGTCATTTTATTTAGCTAGTAATCTTTATCATTGGTTAGACAGTGGTCCAAGTTCAGGAATAAATTACGTTTTTGGCTTAGGTTAAGGGTTCCCAAAGTCAGCCTCATCGACTCAGCCCCCTCCCCCCCAACCTACAGCGACTTAAGAAAGTGGCACCCTGGTATCAGCTACTGCGGCCTGGCGAAGTCGCGACATCAGTCAGCACGATCACACGCCCCATTCCAGGTAGGTAAACAAGAACGAGACAGACGGAACTGCAAAGACTGGCGGTTCCGTGTGCTGCCGTTCCTTGACTGACCTTAACCTCACCGTGGCCACACATGGGTGTTGTGATGGGACGGCCGCCAGAATAGCTCGCCTCATGAATAGATCGTTGGCCGCGCCAGGAGATGCCAAGACGTTTACGGGTGCCTCGGCCACGGCTTCATACAGAATGTATTGACTCTGGTCCCCGTCTGTGGCTTATGATGCGATAATGTGCTGCACGGTTGGATGCTGCACAAAGCCCAAGTATTCAAACTTCCGTACATCGTTCAAATGTCCTCAAGTGGTGTCGATATTTGCTGCGAGCACATTGGCGGGCATTCCTCCTGACATTTTAAATTTCCCGAGCACATTTGCCCGCCAGACGATGAGAGTGAAAAACTTGTATCCTTCAGTCGCTTCCTGATGCATTAGCCCAGCGTCACGCGAAGTTCTTTTGGTTGTGACTCTCATCTAGCGATCTTTCATGGCCGTAGGTTTGCGTGAAGTTTTATCGGCGATGGAATGTCGGCGCCTCCCGAGAGCCTATATCTGTTCGGAGGCATCAATCGATGTCGTGAGAAAAACTTGTTTGTCGCTCAACGTACGTGATTGGCATGTTAAGGAAATGAAATTACTCAACTGAATTGACAGGATGTTAACCGATATATTTTTGCGCTGGTACATCAAAGTTCTTCCACATAATCTTCTATATTGTGTAACAAAGCTGGAACAATGTTCAGGTAAGGGCGTTCAGCCGTTACATTTCCGGTTCTGGAGGAAAATAGGCATTTCCTGCACGGCACGTTCATGCGCCATGTCCTACACCTTTCGTTCGTGTGATAGAAGTAGGTACATATCGGCTGGAGAGAGGCGGTACAAAACGTATCAAGGTTCACCATGGACAGTTTATCAACGCGATCTTTGGTACCGCGTTTGCTCTAGATATATATCGGACTGTGCAATTCATTGTGGCGAAAATTCGGATGGCAGCATTTGCACGTGTTCTACATCTGACCCGCAGGCGCCAGTTTCCTACTATGGCGGGACGCTGACTTGCTGCACTGTTCCCAACGTTTCAAACAGCAAAATGTGAGCAAATGACACTCCGCAGCGCATTTCCAGCCCTGTGGTTACAATATCGTAGTTCTCCGGCAGTTTTTAACGTGTGAGGGCACTGGATGATGCAAACAATTGATTTTCGTGACCTTGCTCAAGGAAGCTTGCAGGCAAAGCCAAAAGCAATGCCACATCAGACCAATCCTGCAAAAGTGTATGGGATTTGCTCTCAAAGACGTCAACACGTGAACCTCGGTGACGCAAAGTGGCATCAGCAGTAATGATCACGTCACGTCACCGCTCCAAAATCACTCTAGTTTTTTCACCATGAAGTGTTCAATGCAATGTACCATTTGTCAATCATTGCTGTAGACAAAGATAACGCGCACAGTATTTCCAAGGATAAGATCGTTGGAGGTAATGTAATGACCTACAAATAATGTCCGTGGATCCTGGTCTTTACCATTTGTCAATGATTTGCAAAGAAGCACTGTGCTTCGTAAGTCATTCGTATCTCTGTCTTTCAATCAATGTGAGCGGACTCCGTCTTCGTCGTGATCGCAGCTGACCGCGGCGACGGTGGAGAGCCGGAAGCGCCTTCCCTCGCAAGCTGACAACGGGCAGAGATACTGCTCCGTTTGTACCAGCCCATGCCGCCTCGCCAGGATTAGCAGCTGCTGCTGGGATTGGGACGAGGCGCGGACAGCTCAGCCCGCCCCCGTCCCCTAGCCCTGTTCGACCCTTCAAGATCCAGTGCACCAACGCTAAACGTTCTATGCTGTGCGCAGGCATTCACAATCACAAGTTCTAATGTGAAGGTCTTGTGCCGTTCCGAACCACCTGGCGCAGCACTGCTATTACGGGCACAAAATGACCATTACAGTCGTTGCGCCCTAAAACACCAATAAACAACGATAAAACATCACTAAAGTGAAGGAAACGCTATGCAGATCACTTGTGCTGGATTGATAGCTGTGTCAAGTGAACGACCAGCGCGTTGGATGTTTTCTGCGCTCGGGTGCAGAACGACTTCATTCATGTGAAAATGAGATAGCGCCCTGTCCCGCATGCTCAATGTTCGCTACGACTGAACCCGTGAGATCGGTGCTGAAACGTGGAAAAATTCGTGACTTACGGCGACGTCGGGGGCGCAGGGCTGCGCGTGGTCGCGCGCGTCCGCACGGCGCCTGGCAGCGCGCAACGGTGTGGCGCAGGGTTGGGCGCGACACCTTGTTTGTGAACGCTCTACTCTGCGGGCGGCGTCCGAGTGGAAAGGGTACCTACATCCGCAAATGCGGTGTTTGGAAATGGGATGGAATATAAGTGGACATTTTTGGCTGGACGTTGCCACAAAAAAGTGACATCTGGAGAAGAGAAGGTCAACTGATAACAGTTGATAATGCGTATCTTGTGACACGTCTCTAGGAGTGATGCGACAAGCCATAACTGAAGCATAAACAGATTTTATTCCAAAATCATATTTCGGACAAACAATTCTCAATTTGGTACTTTTGCATGAGAAGATGCAAGAGCGCGCAGCATACGAATACCTTTGGGAGGGGCGAAGGTGGAGCGAATACTGACCAGCTAAATTTTGGGACATGTTTCCCGTGTCTCTCCCCCAGGGGAGGCGATCGAACGAGCGTACCAACAAGCAAAAGACCCTGGTCTGAAACTCAACGATCCCAGGGAGATAATTTTAGTTGTGACGCGTGCCTAACTCCAAACAGCCAAAACATAACAGGCAAACATTATCCACGGTCCTTTTCATGACTCAATTATACAGCACCTGACGCCAGCCGGGGAGTTAACCGGCCGGAACTTGGTGCACTGTTAACGCATCACACGAGAGCAATACCCCGGACGATGCTTTCTTCCGCGATACTGCGGATGAACAAAAGCAAAACCCGGGATGAGGAGTGCTTTTGCTCAAGCGGTTCCAGTGCTTTTATCATTAAATCAACATCCGGAAAACCATTCCGGAGGCAAACATTTAATCCTGCAACATTTGAAGCATGGCGTGCAAGGCTGAGCGGCGGAAAAAGACGCATTGACAGGGATATCGATTTGTGTGCCCAAATAGGGGTCGAGCTGGGGTCTGCCACCATAATGGTCCAGCATCAAATGTGTATTTCTCAATGAATGCCACATACTTTTGCTGAAGTGAGAGTTTCCATTTGCATGGCTTGTATCATTATTGAAGCATTCCTTTATTACAGCAACATAGTATCCATGGCCAACAAATTACGCCAAAGACGATAAGTTGTGTGCAACGCTAGCTTCTTTTGTTTTAATATTCCAGCAGCACCATTGGGGGCACATATAAAATGTGTGGGGGCAAGGCCCCATACAAAACATACCTAATGGGTACCCCTGCATAACGGTTTAAACAAAATGTACGCTTTTCTAGGAAGCCTTTGTTAAATTTGTATGGTGACACAAGTCAAAGTAGCATGCAGCAAAAACTAGTAGCCATGAAAGCCCTCCCAGGCTGGTGGGTCACAACCAGTTTTGATCATTTCTTTCATAAAAGGTCCAAACGACCAATGTTAAATTCTTAGAAGTGTGGGCTCAGTCTCAAGTTATCACTTTTCGTCGTTCGACATCTGATTGAAAAGCAGCTTTGTGGAATCGCGATTTCCTGCGGACTCAGTGAAAAAGGATATAACAATTTTTGCGTTGGCCTGATTCCCTTGAACTACGAGTGTGGCTCCCATACGTCTTATGCATAATCCACCTCACCGTTAGCGAAATCCAACACCGTTACCGTGCCGCGCTTGATCTAGTCCCGTGTGCTGACGTGGTTGCGATATCACCTGACGACGAGGCGGCATGACCGGAGCAGAATGAGTGCGATCGCGGCTGGGGGCTGCCCGGTTTGGCAACGATTCGGCAGCTACGACATGCTTCAGCTGGGTTAACGGTCCATTTCGTCCTTCTGTCATATCGTGGCAATAAATAGCATCGGTGAAAGGTGCGAAAGGGAATGGCATAAGCACATCCCTGGTGTTCTGACCTGGCCTGCCCGAGCCATGATCAATGCCTGTGGATTATCTGCTGCGAAAACATGCCAATGGCTTTCCGTGGCAATGTCGGAGCATATCCAGGCTTTGGTTGATAAGCGCTCGTTCATGAAATGGGCATGAATTTCCCAAACCCAGTTCATTTCGGAACCGCCTGGCAAATAGTCTTTAAGGGACCGATGTAATCAATTAGATCAGCCGCCATGCACTGAAATGGGATCACGGTATGGTGGACGATTTAATGAATGTGCGTATACAAACTACTGAACGAAGTACTGCACTCGAAATGTTACGCGTTCTGTATATGACATGACTCGGTGTGTACGTTGGTGTCACAGCTGGCGCGGGGTGTATCTGGTCGTTTTATTCACGGTCAGATTTGACCGCCGTGTTTTTTAGATAGCGGCACCACATCATAATACCCTAATGACTGACTTAACACGTCTGTTAGATAACTCTGTTACTAACAGACGTTAGATAAATAGTTATAAGTACAGCGCATCTGGACGCTGAGTTCAGTCAGGACCGGTAAAAAACATTTCGTTTGTTAATGATAAAAGTAAGCTTTGTACAATTATGTATTCGTTTGATCTATTACCTGCAGTCGTTGCCTGCACTTACACGAAGCACGTTTATATTCACAATGCAACGTTCCACATTGCAAAAGGCTTCACTACTGCTATCCATAGACGGCTCAGAATTGATGGGTCTGTCCTCAGCACGACAAATCACAAAACTGTGGCAACATCCATCCGCATGGGTGAAAGGCTAGATACGCTACATTAACGCCATGAAATTTGCTGAATCATCGGTAGGCTTGTCCTAATCTGATGGGGTTGTCATTTTCTTGAAACTCTAAAAAAACGCTCCATTTTCTGCTTGGATGCAACTGTAAAGAGCACAGCACCGAAGCTTCCGCATCGGTGAAGCGTTGGTTTCTGAGAATCCCCGCCGTCCAAGGTACATGGCTGCCTGAACAACACACGGGATTAAGATGACCTGACCTGATCCAGGTATGATTGGCCGGTGTGAACTGGGTCATGTCAATAGTCAGCCGCACATTCGCTAACGCAACATCTGCCACACGCTCAAGATAGCGGCAGGCGCACTTTAAACAAAGACCCGTCGGCCGTGGATCTGACGCGCACATCAGCTGGTGGTATGAATTTGCAGTCAGAGGCGGGGGAACAGCCGAGAGAGAGGAAAAACCCTTCACTGGAGAATATGGATGCATTGCAAGTTTCTATGATGTGTCTTGAAACTTTTGTCATGTCACATGACTAACGAAACATTTGCGCGGTTGTTTTTTTACGCTGCTGGCTAACAGTATAGATACCACGCGCGCCAGAAGCCCGTCCGAATGGCACCAGTGTAATGAGGGAGAGGGCCGAAATCTGGCCTCACCTATGTTGCCTCTGAATATCATTAGAACGCTGGGATTCTCAGAACCTGATTGGGTGTTCTCTGAAATACGTTACTACTGTAGCCTTATGACGAATAGTTGCAACATTCTTGCAGTGTCGTATGTCTGTGTCATACTCTTCGCAGGCACCGTTTGTAAAATTTACAATGCGCATTCTAATGGCGACAGAAGTTTTACCTATGCTTATGCCTATGCATGCGTTGGAAGTAAGGGGCGGCTTTATATTCATTCCGTGGCCGTTCCCATAGTGTTCTTCCGCGAACCGCCGCACTACTTCCGACGGATGTGTGACTACGTGGCGTGAGGTGGGGCAGGCACGCGAGGAAGGCGGAGCTGGAAGGGGAACTGAGGGCTCCGCTGAAGGCTGCAAAGCTGCTTTCCCTTTCCGAGGAAAACATCGAAGAAGGACATTGGTAACACCTGCACAGGTGACGTGGGTATTTTCGCCTTATAGAAGCAACCGGACCCGGTCTGGGGCATATCATGGGCAAAGGTATTTGCATGTGATGGAGGGAAACGCTCATCGCATATTGCACTCAATGCTACAAGGAGGCAATCAATGCGTCAACAAATGTCACCTACCTTTACCTTCTTACCATTTAGATGAGCACAAAGTAAACGGGGCTTTTGTCCAATTTGTTCGGCAAACAAACACGTCTCAAAGCAAACATGTCTGACCAGCAAGTAGTCAGCAAATATTGGTTACTTGGCTTGATGCGCGTCCCATTGAGCCTGGCATGATCAGATTTCGCACCGAGATGGTGAGTCAGGAGTCATTATGCTCACAGTTATGGTAGTCATCGTAGCATCACAAACTATCTTTCGTCGGCGCAACGTGCCGATGGTTGTGGTAAGCGAGTGTTTTAAATGCCAGACTTCATACCGATTAACTGGCCGCTTCGGTTTATTTCCCATTTACCTGGCATCTTGCTATCTCATCAAGAGACACAAAAACCACCGGCCTCCGTTTTTTTTTTGCTGCTGCTGCGTTGACACCACTCAAGAAGAGCAGGTGGCTGGGAGTGCGTCACCCTCCCTCCCGTGCACTTGATTGGCGAAGCGCGTCACGCTCATGCCATCCCACACGTCCGATTCTGCGGACCAGGTCGTCGGTCGGTTCAGCAACGCTGCACGCCTCGAAGCTCAGGCCTGCAGTGTAACCGCCGACGTCTCTCACGCGGCGTCCCGTGTTTGCAAAAGTGCGAGTTCCCAGGGCTCAACCTGACAGGTTGCTGAAAGCCGGCGTGAGGGCCGCTGGCGTGGCCTGTGCGGCGTGCTTCTCACGATGCTCATGGGCCGCCTGGCAGACGCAGCGCAACCGCTCGTTCCGCCAGCCCCGCGTGCAGAATCCGGCTCGCCGCGCCCCGAGCCGGCAGCTGAGCTCGAGCCCGTCCCATCCCCCGCTGGTCTCACGGCTGGACAGCGGGTGTCAGGGCTGCCCGCGCGGTCCGAGCTCTGCGGCCGGGGGATCGTGACGACACATCGCGCCCTCGCGCCCGGCCGTTTCGCAAGGCGGCGGCGCGCGACAAAGCCGGTCGGCTGTGAGCGCCGCCAGATGGGTCAGGTCAGAGGCGGCCCCGGGCAGTCGGCGGCCGACATCTGGGACGGGGCCGGCCGGCGGCAGCGCGGCAGCTGCGCCCTGCCAGGGGCGACGACCGAGGCGCACGCGCGCGCTCGAGGCGGTCGCGGCGCTGCCCGTCAGCCCTCCGCCGGTGCGATCGGAACGACTGGCATGGATGCCGGCCGGCGGTGAGCACGGGTGCCGCCGCCGGGCGTCGCCGCTGAAGTCGCGCGAGGAACTTCGCGTGGCGATCAGACTTGTGTCATGTGTCATGTCATGTCATGTGTCACTTGTGTCACTTGTGTTATGTGTCAAGAGTGTCAGGAAGAATGTTCTCTGTTTGCTTCATGAGCAGCGTTTAGAACCGCAGGTCGACGAGACGCCATGTCGATTCACACAAGGCAGGGTCTTCTCTTCGTCTGACTTAGCGCTGGTGAATGGGACAGTTTCGAAGTCGCACACTATCCATGAACGCAGCCAAGGGCAGGGTCAAGTGGCCGTCCCCCGTCCCCCCAGAATTAAGATTTACATTAGATAATGGGCAATTTCCCCAGAATTGAGCTTGGTTTGATTTACGTGCTTTTTCAGATGGGGCATTTCCTCTTCGCTTCCCGAGCAATGCTTTGGCCACGTGCCTGACAATGACCACTGTAATTTCTCAAACGGCACGTTTGCAGGATCTGTCGTGCATAGGACATGTTTTTTACGACGGCTAGAGTAGGCAACAAATCCATTAGCAGCTGAGCTGCTGATTAGTTGGTTTTAACCACGAGATCGTTCCAGCTGGCCGCGGAATGATGGTACACTCTTTTCAGTCGTGCGGGCGTTATCCCAGTTTGCATGTCACCTAGGTCCGTGCAAGTGGTAGGTCACGCCAGTTTTGGCTTCAAGGACGTTGGCATTCCTCTTTCCCTCTCGCTGCATTGCCACACCAGCCGTGATATCTCTCAGTGACTATCTGCATCCGTTTGTCGGAGCCGTGAACCGGAGGAGCCTTGGCCAGCAGACCACAGTGAGCGTGAATCACATCGATCCATGATGCATAGCCGTCACCTGCACCGCGCATTCCTCTGGTTATCCGTAAGCGCATCTACTTCACTTTGCGGTCGTCTATCGATTCCACTCCTCGGACGCCTTAGTTTCGAGCCAGGCGTTCGGCGCAGTTATGCCAGGGCAGCACCATGTGGACACGCCGCCCACCTCCCATGCGGCATCCGTCCACAGTGGTTCGCGTCGATGTTTGCGCAGGTGGCTTCTCTTGTTTTTCTCTCCTTCGTCATCTCCACCGATGTGGTTAATTGCTTCACAGCTGAGGATCCCTGCACGTGCCAGAGAACACCGCAAACGGTACCCGTGGTTTTAATCTCAGGTGGTGGCGCCAACCTCCGCAGATTACAGACCATCGCTCAAGGACGCGAGCAATGCGTGGTCGGGCCGTATTTTTGCCCTCGCGCGCTGCGGTGTATCATGCCCAGGTAGCAAGAATGAAGCGGTCATTTTGGTCTCTTACGTGACGCGCAAACAAAGGCATCTTACCCGCAAGGCTGGAGGATCCAACGCTCCGTACCAAACGTTTTCAGGACTTGGAGTGTCTGAAATCCCTTTCCAATGCACCCGGTGCGAGTGTACTTTGGTGGACTGCTTAGAAGTCGTCAGTTCCCTGAAGACTTAAGACCACGTGATGGCATTTCCACGAACCAGCGCGCTGCTTTCCCACTTTAAGACAAACAGCGACAATTCCCTGGTGTCCACAAGTAGGACATTTTTTCACAGCGCAGCCAGAAATTGGGCACGAGATGCAACTAATAGACACTCTTTGTCTGGATGGGTAGGTAAGCCGGAGGCAAAGTTTCAAAGGAACAGTGCAATTTTTTCGTTTCTTGTGCACGTACTGCTGCACTGTGTGAGCCTAATTTACCGCCATCCACTGGACCATACAAATCACGTGGTACATCTGCACAGTCAGACGGCCTGTAATCCATGAAAAATGAGTGGCCGACACGTTAAAAATAGATTACGTGAGGTAAAAAATTAGGTGATGAATTTCATAATGATGACCACCTGTTTTCTTACGTTTTACGTAGCCTCAGAAACATGGCGATGATAAAACTTGGCAAAGTACGACAAGGACCTTAACGAGCGCCCGGCCGGCCGGCTGGATACTCTTCGCTCGGATAGGCGATCAATTTGACCCCTAAGATGTCAGGAACTAAAAGAACTAGAGGCACCAAAGTCACAGGGTGCATTGGCCTGTACAAGAACTCACTTAGGTCAAAGTTCGAAGCTGCTAGATTGTGACCTTCGGGGCGAATAAGGTCAACCAAGGTCAAACTCCACGTTGGTTCCAAAGTGACCCCAGGACCTAGATACCTTTTCTAGGCAAAAGGTCCCATGCTCATCTAAGGTCAGTGATCTTATTTGATCTTTTGAAGGTCATAGCGACCAAAATGCATGCAGGATTGTTTTTAGATTTGCATTTGAATAAACGACAAATATTACGCTAGCCAGTATGCTCCTACAAAATGCTGATCTGGGTCCTTTCAGGTAAGTTACCTATTCTGACCTCAAAGACCTTGATGGAATATATATAATGTGGTTACTGCTAGCAACAAATTTGAAATGAGCACCAGAAACTACCCTAGTAAAGCAAGCCCTAGAATAATTTGTTCATTCACTTGTTGTATTGCCTAAGGAAGTGTCTAATAGGTGTATGGCTTTGTCTAGCACTCCGTTGTTGCATCAGATGGAACGATTCCCTACAAATTGACTGCGCTGAATCCATGGCCTGACTTTGGCCTGCCATAGATCAGCAATCTTACAAGGTACATCTAAATTTACTGATGCCAGACGATTTGCTGTTTAATTGTTTACAGCTATGCAAAATTTGGCGTTGCTCCGCCACGCCGTTCGGAAACCATTCCGGAAAACCTTTAGGTTGGTCAATTTGACCTCCTAAAGGGGGGTTCAAAAGCAATAGCGTGAAGCCAGAGAGAGAGAGAGAGGGAGAGAGAGAGAGAGAGAGAGAGAGAGAGAGAGAGAGAGAGAGAGAGAGAGAGAGAGAGAGAGAGAGAGAGAGAGAGAGAGAGAGAGAGAGAGAGAGAAGAGAGAGAGAGAGAGAGAGAGAGAGAGAGAAGAGAGAGAGAGAGAGAGAGAGAGAGAGAGAGAGAGACCTGTTGGCGCTTGCATCACCCGTAACGCACTCGGGCACGACTATCCGCTTCTTGGATGACACTGGCGGCCGGCTGACAGGCGGCTGCAGGCACGCGCGCTTCAGAGTTCAGAATTTTGAGCCAATGTTGGCATCAAGGCGTTAGTGAAGTGATGAGCATTCCACACGCTTATAAAATATAAGTTATGGAGCGAACGGTCTCTCCGGGCACGCTGCGCGGTTTAGTTTTTTTTTCTACGCCGTTACCCAAGAACAGGTAACCAGGAGTGTCTCTACCTCAATCCCAGCGACGCAGTCAACCGTACGTTAACACCAGAAAACATAAAATCAAGTCGCGGCACTCCCAGCTAGGAAGATGAAACAAACTTAAAAAAAAAAACAGGCGAGGAGGTGGAGCAGACCCGAGGGAATTGTGTTATGTGAGAGGGAGGGAAAAATCATAGATGAAAAGGCTTAAAGTAGTCATTAGCCAAAATCAGCTAATGACAGCCCGCTACAACCGCCCAATAATCTACAACCACTCAATTCCCGGTGTTAGTAAGGGTTATACAGTCACAAGTCGGAGGGCGCAATTACCTGGTCATTTTTGTGCTGGGTTTTGGGCTGGATTTCCAGGGAGTCCACCCAGCTAAGCAGAGCTTGTTGCTGGGAGAACTCCCGGAGCCAGCGCCATTAATTTGGGTATATGTGCATGACTTTATATCAGAAATTGATTATGGAACATGAAGGAGGTCAAATATGAAGTGCGTTGGATATGTACAGCACAAGGATGACAATGTCTTCAAATATGTTTGTTACGTTAATATGTGTTCACGAAATGCTTGCGGATGATGTTCTTAACGATGGTTTTCGATACGGGGATATCAGCTATTCTTGGAAAATATGGAACCATAATGTCGTTCCACAGCTTAGGGCCAAGGCAGGATGCTGTAAATAGTCTGTAATTACGATAAGAGAAAGGTTGTTCTAAATGTTTTGCTCGCCTCATATCCATGTCATTGGATTCGTAGAGATTGTAAATTAAATCGAATGAAATTAGTCGCACGCAAGTCTCTCCCTGTCCTATTAAACATTCCCTGAGCCTATTCTGACGCGCTCAAAGCTTAGCCAAAGGCGCTCCTCTACGTAACGCGCAAGACGTTCTAACAAAATTCAGTCGCATTAACATTGAAGACTCGATCCCTCCACCCATATACGGAAGCCCCACCTGTGATCTTGATAAAGGCTGTCTGCTTTACTATGCGTATTGAGATGTTGAATTTTCAATTCTGTTTGTTGGTCACCGTCGGGTCCAGGAATTTTTACCATGCTGCACCGTATGCTATGTAAGCCCTCTTCATCCTAGCATTATTAAACCGAGACCTAACTTAGTACCATGTGCAGAATGCAGCGGAACTGGGATGACAGAAACAAAACCCGTCAGTAGTTATGCACGACTTCATCAACGCCTTGATATAGTGATGCCAGGTGACGAGACAAAAAAGCTTCCTGAGAAAATTCACAGGTAAATAATCGGCAGACCTAAAATGATTCCATTGAATTCCTCTTTTTGTCCTGTTTTCATCCTGTTTTTCAGGCATGCCTGACTTGACACTACTCATATTTCCGTCGAATAATGCGAGCGTGAAGGGGCTCTTGCGTGGTGTGGTCTGGAATGAAGACAATGGGAAATGTACGCAGACGTACGTTACTAGTCTTGCATGCAAACAATGCACCATTGCCCCCTCTAGGTTTCATTTTGTGATGTGAATTTTGAATCGTGAACCTGTTACCTCGTATTGTTGGATTGCACATGCAAGACAACCGTACGCATGTGCAACATTGCAAGCTCAGACCCCAAGGTGAGTTTTCAGCACGCTGGTTTCCAAAGGTGTCTGAATGTGTTAGCTTATGTTTTTGCATCATGTGTATGTGTATCTTGCATTCACATCGTACCACTGCTGAGACCGTGCTGCAATGTACGTTTGTAATACATGTATTGCTGGCGTATTATGACAGTGCAAAGGTAATTCGAACCCGGCAAATATAAATAATGGTGTGAAAGAAAGTTATTGGGCTTGGATAACTAAACAAAAACAGCAACTGGTGTGTAAAACCAGAAAAGCAGCCGGCGCCTGCCAATCCGCGGGCGCCAGGGTGCTCCATCAGAAGGGACATCAGAGGTGCGTCCGGTTTGTCTTGGCGCTTGGATGTCATGGCACTGGATGTCATGACACTTGGATGTCATGGCAGTGGATTTCATGGCACTTGTTTCAACGACCACGCAGGGTACCAAGTCGCACGCATCCTGTGTTCGGCTAACTACATGGAGCGCATTCGTCCGGCCCGTGAAAGGTAATTGGATCACTGCTGTGCGGCATCAGCAAGGACGTCAACAAGCCCGTTCTACTTCCTTTTCGAGCCCTTCATGGATTTGTTATGCTTTTTGGTACGCCGATATGCGGGAAGATGGTGTGAAAGTGGCTTGTAGTGTCAAGTGTCAGGTAGAAATGAGACTTAAAGAACAGAATTCCATTCGTTATCTCACATTTTACACGATCAAAAAGCGGCAGCAGTTAGCCAACATAAGGGTAGCTGAGAAGACTTGCACCGCAAGGACCTCAGCACACTGACTTTGTTCGCCCTTTGTTGACTGTTGCGTCTCCATTTGCCGTGATTTATAGTGTTCTTGCTTTACCACATGTTCACCATGTTATTTTCATTGAACGTTCCGCTCAACACTATGTGCTAAACCTTCGCGTATTAATTGGGCAAGCCGGAGATGGACCAAGCTATCAAAAGCTCCTGATAAGAAAATTTTGCAAGTGTGAACAGGGAGTGTTCTCAACATCTCACGTTTTGGATTCTTGTTTATCTTGGCATTATGTCTTATGGTTCACGATGCGAAATAAATTTCAAAAACTTGATCTCGTCTGAATATTGCATGTTTGCAGAAATATAGCGAACGCTGCGAATTGTTACATGCCCTTCTAATTCAAGGCCAAAGTTAACAATGTATTGCCATGTGGTATTGCATGCTGATTATTGATAACTAACGGCGAGCTAAACGTCGCTTGTTCCACACCGCTCACGGTGAACTACTGGTGTGTTACAGTAGTTGGAAACGTTTCAAACTCCGACAATGCAATTTGAAGTCGTGTGGATTAAAGTCATCGGGCATTAAATGATTGAAAGATGTAGTTTTGAGCATTCAAAGTGAGGCAATCAATTATAGTGGCATAATCGATCCCCAATGAATTTGATTGATACGTGACATTGCTTAACTAATGGCATCAAATATTTTGGCTGACCACAAAGGTATCTAGCTAACTCATACTTTTCAGCTCGCGTCATGGATCACTTGAGACGCGTGGAGTCAAACCACGTGATTTTACATCATGAGTGATTGCACGGCGCTGATGGCCTTGTAAAACGCATTTGAAATTATGAACGCATATATGAAGATGCTATCAGCAAGCTGTTAAAGGTCGTGGTTGGTTTCGTCATCTTTCAACGGCATGCCTGCCCTCTGCTTACACAGCGTGGCTTATTGAAAGCACCAACCTTCAAAAATCTACCATGCCAAGTGTTCACCCTATTCCTGGCAGGGCTGGATTTGTCCATCCACCCCGTGTAAGCGCACATGATCTACCAGGTTGATGGCAAAAAACGGCGTTCAATTCGTGCTAACGAGACCTGTTTCCCAAAGAAAGAGATTTCAAGACTTGTTGATAGGATGACAGGAGAGAAACTGAAGCTTCTAAAGGACGTTTTTATCTGACACGGTTTCACGCTGATCGACCGGTTTCGACGTGACTAACGCAGAACAATAGACAATAACATGCTGATTGTTATGCAGTGCTGTCACGTAAAACAATGTGAAAGCACAGTTATCAATAACAAAAAAAGTGTTGTCAGGCGCACCCACTTATACGAGCGAGTACTGAAACATAAAACATAACACAGCACAGGTTGTACTAAACACATGGTTCAAACATTCGCATCAAAACACGATAGGACATTTTGGAGTATTTCCGGCCATTTTCGTCCAAATGAAAGCGTAGAATAACCACACAAAATTCCAGCGCGCAAATTTTGAATGGAGGCATAAGATCTAGACAACTGCCAGCAGCAGCAAATAGCTGTCAGTTAAGTCGTCTCAGGCCGAAATATTAAGCAACTGAATAGTAATGGAAGACTCGTGCCACTTGTAAATTACTCGGCTTGTACCTCACATTTCATTGAACAGTTGACCATCAGATAAACATACACCTTGAGATGTCGATCGGTAATTGTGCAAATTTCATCGGTAACTACCATTCATGGTCAGTTCACTGACTGGCACGTGACCCATGCGATTAAACATCACATATATATATATATATATATATATATATATATATATATATATATATATATATACATAGCAATACGCTGGCAAAAGTTGACAGGACTTCTTCCTTTACAAGGACATTGGTAAAGACCAGGGCGCCTTTAGCTTTAAAGAGTTTTTTCTGAGGCATGCTCGATGAACCTTACGTTCATATTCCTATGGTTCATATTTCTGCGCGGTGCGTTAACAGTCTTTTTTATATTTCTTCCGAAGATGAAAATGCATATCTCCGAAACGCTAAGATAGAGTAACTGACAGCCAAGTTTGATGACTTGATCTTAAACCTGCCGAAAGAAGTTGAACGAAACGAGGTTATTCGAGCATACCCATAACAAATTCGTTGAAGCTGAATACGCCCTGGTTTTACCGACGTCTATATATATATATATATATATATATATATATATATATATACCTATATATATATATGCATGTATGTGTATTCGCGTGACATTTTTTATCAAGTGTCATCATTTGACCGCTCGCCGAATTGTGTCCTCCTTTTCCCGAAGTTTTTTTGCCGCCGTCCTGGATTCTCGTGTGGATCGTTTGCTCTTGGCACAGGCACAGTCACATCAAATAGCAAGCACGGACTTGTTAATCGCAAGAGCTGTGGTCTGGAGCTTTGGATTCTGGCGATACAAACAAACAATACCATCCCCGGCCTGCACCACTGCCACGACTACCACGAACACATTTTTATACCTTCCAGAGCAGCGATGCAAACAGTTCCAGAAATATATATTGCCAGAAACAGCCCCGGCCGATTGGCAGAACAAGCAATTCTTTTGCCTATTTCTGGTGCACGTTTACCGCAATCATATGGAAGGTTGCAGCCGGCACCAGTCTTTCTGGCGACAGAACCATTGCTGATCACAGCGCTAGGACACCGAAGGCTGGTGTTGCACCTGTGCTCGCGTTGTTGCATCTCTCCATCATGCTTCACGTCACGCGCACCAAAGATGCGTACAGGCCCATGTCATGACTTTACTGTTGACTTAGGTGACATGTCACGTAATGGTATTTACAACGAAAGGTAACATGATCGCTTAGGCAATGCGCTAGGCATTTTTCTGTGAACGAAATTCAAAATGCAAGATTGGAGTTCTTGGAAATGTCACGGATGTATGGAAAAGTTAACGTCGTCACGGTCCCAAAATTTGGCAGTAAGCACTCATTTCTATATTTTTAATGGATACGGCAGATCGTCTCCCCACAAGTTGCAGTTTCAATTAGATCTTAGCAGCCACTGTATAAACCAAAATCATGTTCAGGTTTAAGTGTCTAGTTTGCTCCGAAAGTTTCATGACCTCCATCTGCTGACTGGTGTGACCTAAAAAATATCAAACTCACTTCGGTCAGCTATATGATATAAATTACCACGTATGCCAAATTACGTCCACAGGGTGGACATTTTTAGTCCTATGTTGGTGATTTGTCCTGGAATGGCCCAAAGGTGTCATACGCCTGCTAAATGAAATGTATTGACCTATATTTGCTCGCAAAGCATGCCTTAGGTAAAGCTGCCAAGCTCAAGCAATTACATACTCTAATTCTGCAGGTTTCCCGTCTTGAACAGCTTCAAGAAGCAATTTAGACGCGTGAAAAAACTGGAGACAGAGTGCAGATGAAGTTGAAGAAAATGCTGCAACAGAATGTATTTTACCATTAACCTATTATATGGCTTAATTTTTCGTAGCACTAGAAAATTCAGCCTTTTTCATCGGATGGCGACTTTGGGCATTTGAACAATTTTATATATTATTGTAAGTGGTCATGGCGAACACAGGCGAGGTCATAGGCAAGGCGTTCACTTATCTTAACAGGTCATTTCTCACAAATATGGGATTGCCTGTTAGCACCCCAATTTGGCAACATCAGCAGCCTGCCAAGGTAAAAAGGTGCCAAAAAGTGAACATTTAAAAAACATTTGTGAACATTTAAAAAAGTGAACCTTAACGCCCACAGACCATAGGGGACCGCACGTGATATTATGGATCGCTAAGGGTGCGTCTGACGGATTCGACAGCAAAGGACCCGTCAGGCGGACCTGCAGACCGGCCGGCCGGAGTCGACTGCGCGGGATCCCTGGCTCATGAGAGCCACAGCGTTCTGCATCACTATACATAAAGCACATGATTCAAAAGGGTTGCTAATGCCCATACGGCACAGGCCAAAGGAAATGTGTAGACGGTTGTATAGGTGTGTGCGTGTGCATGTTATATATATATATATATATATATATATATATATATATATATATATATATATATATATGAAGGGGATACGCGTATATCGTGTGATTGCATGGGCACGCATGCTGTTGTGTGTCACTGAAACTTCCTCTTCTGCAAACTCATAAGAATGTCCCCTGACCCAGTATTCTTTCTGGCATTTCTACCACTTCGTGACAAAAAGCTTGCTTAGTTGGCGGGCGGTGGCATGCAAGAATACCAGCGTTCTGCTCCTGGCGCTATGCATTATATTAACCTGCCGTTATTTTGTCGCGTTCTTCTGATTGGGTAATGCTATAAGCAACTCGCCAATTGTCATTCTTGAAGCTGGTTGCTTTCAATTTTCTCTTACTAGCAGGTTCTATTATTACAGCATTAAAGGGAGTGTTCCGCGGCAAATGCCGCATTTGTCTGGGGTTTTGAGCTGATATAGCCATCTTGAAGACCTTTGGATGCAGCTCACGGCCATGCTATTTTTAAGGTCTAAAGCTCTCTAGTTCCTGAGCTTAAGGACCGCAAAGCTGTGGGAGAGTAATTTGGGAGAGTATTTGAAGGTCGCCTTGGCATTCATGACGCCACAATCACGTCATTCAAATCAAGCCACTTCATGAGCCATGCGGTGATCAAGGCCAAGACAAATACAATGGTCGAGTTATTCATATTTGGCGTTCGTGAGCACGATTTCCAAATACAGCGACCGTCAATTGCCTCTTAATTACTCTTGTGCAAGGTAAGATGACGTAATCAAACAGTTATGCATCTAGGAGCACGAAACATTGTGTTGCCTAGGGCAATCTTTTCTAGTTAAAAGTATAACAATATTGTAAGTGGTTTATTATATATGACGCTTACTTTAACATCTTTAACATAAAAAGATTCCCTACAATGGTGCATTACTGACCGCTTTGATTGGCTTGATTTTTTGGTTTGTCTGTGGCGTATTTTACATTTCTGTGGCTCTGTGTGCCGCCGTGGACAGAGTTGGTACTCCTGGTCACCGGTTAATGGATGACGGGTAGATGGAAAGAAGAGCAGATGTTTTCAAGCAATTAAAATAATGCGTTTGTTGCACGGCTTCACAGAAATTGAATCGATCAATTTTATAAAACAAATCTTACTGAATAATGCAAGTTTTATATGAATATCAAGCCGATCAGATAATTAACAGTCAGTTGTATATCACTGCATCAACGTGGCATTGGTATCAGTTAGGCAACATTTCAAAATCGCTGAGTCCGACACTACAAGTGAACACCAAACTCTGACGCCCTCCATGAAACAGGTTCATCAGTTGCCATATTGGTCTTGCTGAAACGACCCGCCTCCGCCTCCTTGACGCTCAGATGAAAAACTAATGTTGTCAGATCTCCCTTCGGCGTCGAAAGTAGAACTACAGGACCATGAGAGAGTCCGTAAGCTCCTCTCAGCCATCCGCCGGGGATCCATTGCATCAGCAGCCCCACGGCGGCATCCATCTGGACGGAATTACGCCTCCTTGTGTGGAAACATCGCAGATCTGGTGCGGCGTGCAGCTCCGTTGTCGGCGTCGCTTATCACATTGGAGTCGGACACTTTGCTGGGACCGCCAGACACCTTGTCATCGACTCGACCGGCAGGCACTTTGTCGCTGCCTCGACCGTCAGACACTTTTTCATCCCCCTGAACGTCAGACACTTTGTCATCGCCTCGACGGTCAGACACTTTGTCATCGCCTCGATCGTCAGACACTTTGTCATCGCCGCGGCAGCCAAGATGGGGGCTTCTCACGCTGCGAAACCCCACAATCCCGGAGAAATGCCCAGGAGCATGCGTGAAGCACGCGTCCACTTGTCGAACGTTACTCTGTGCGTGGTGAGATGGGCCGTTGCCTACTGAACCTGCTATGATATTTTTCGCATCCCTACCGAGCGGGACGTCATCTAGCCGCACTTGTATTTCCATAAGAACCCTCGGAATAGCCTCCATCGCCTTCTGGAACGCGGCTGGGAGCGTAGATAGACAGCTTTCTTGGTATCGGCTCAAGCCCCCGTGAGTCACGGGGGCACTCAAGTCCCGAGCTTCGCATGAAGCTCAGACTGGGTACACGTGGACTGCATTTCCACCGATGATGACATCCCAACTGTTCTCAGCTTAGCCATCATCTCATGCATGTCTGCAAGAGCGAGGCTGTTGGTGTTCGCTGTTTGTTGGTATATGTTTATTGGTGTTTGTTCTGTCACTATCGCTGGACGCTTTCAGTTTTAGGCCCAGTCTGATCCTACCTCTGACCCTACCGGCGACCGCCATCGAAGGAACATGGTGAAACCAACTTTTACCATCGTAGATGGTAAGAGGGCTCTTTTTACAACCGAAGATCGTAAAAAACGCGCTTTCCCGACAATTTCTCGTCTTCGAGCTCCTCCAGCTGCTTCTTCAGCTTTGGTCGCGTTGCCAGTGACAGCCTTCAGAGCGTGATAGATTGATGTTGAGGTTTTCTTGAATGTTGTCCGGTAAGCTAAACTGTGCGTAGAAGACAACTGCACTTTGTCTTTACTGTCCACAGCTCAGGTCATGTCCAGCACAGGTTGTCCCTGCAGACCGCAGCCAGACAGGATCATGGTGCTGCCTTCAGCATCTTCAAGGCTACCTCAGCGGATTTCTTGCTGTCGGTGCTCATAGTTGCCGTCACAAATCCAACCACTGCTAGGTTAAGTGCCCCCCCCCCCCCGTAAGTATGCACCCTGTCCTCGGATGTCGGAAGGAGCAGACGAGAAATCTTCTCTGAGTGCAGCCGCATGGACAACAGGATCACTGCTGACTCGATGCCTGCTATTATGATAATGGGCTCAGCAGAAGTTTTCTTCTCCGCTTAGTCATGCCAGGATGCAACGAGACCAGGCCTGTGGCACACATTGCCCGTTTTGTTCCGGCCGCATATCTGGAGTTCTTGTGCACATGTCAGCTTCTATGGCAAGGGAGTCGGGTTATCCCATCTGTGTCCTCACTGGTCTCTCACCAGCCCTCCTGCCCCTGGCCCTTCCGCGGTGACACTCTGTAGACTGGCTGTTGGTGATCCGGGGGGCTCATCAGCACTCTATCAACTTTTGTCGTTCAGCTGCCTGCAGACGCCGTGGTGTAGCCAAGGCAAAGAGCTTTTGAGGCCACCTCCTCCCTTCCCCTGGAGGCGACGGGGTCTCCTGGGACCAAATCGGCTCTACTTTTTTGGTAGTTTGAGGCACCCGTGGGGGCACGAACAACAAAAAAGAACGGGTCCGTGAGGCGCAACATAGGATCTCAAGCATGAAAAGGTCCTCCAAATACAAAAAAGCGCTCCTAAGCGGCAAAGAGGAGTCTGCTTGTCTGGAAAAATCTTAAATCCGACTTACCTTCTCTTGGGAGAATGGCCGGCTACGCTCCTGCAAATGCAGTCACTTTCAATCAATCCCGAATTAAATTACCATTCAGTCTGACAGAGATGATGTCGGGCATCGCAAAGACTTATCAGGTGTCGCTACCAGAAAGGTTACTGGCCTCCGAAAGTATAACCACGTGTCTCGCGCACAGGATGACCCGCACTTTGCCACGCCTCGCCAAATATGTGAATTACGAGCTGTAATCGCCGCTTACAAAGCCCGTGAACGAGGTAAACCTCCAGGTCTTGCCTGCTTGCTTTAAACATACGCTGAAGCGCGGATCGGCGACCAAACTACTCGCATGGACCATAACCCGCTCCCCCCGGCGGTGCGTACGGCAGCAGGACAGCGGTCCTTTGCATAGCGATCGACGTCTCTCATTAATGAGTCGCCTGTGATGTTAGACGACTGGATTCAACAAGGTTTAGGCGCGCCGCCAGGTACTTTTTGTACGATAGGGCTATCTCACGTTTTTTGTGCGAGCAAATATTTATGTGTTTTTTATCTCTTATCCCTTCCGTTGTTTTTTGACATACTGTTTTACCTCGCAGACTTATAACACATAATAACCACGTAGGTATATTGAGTGTCAGCTGATGACAAATAACAAAACGAAGACCAGCCATCCAAGAGTCAATGGCGAGAGACTTGCCTCTCCATGGGCCTAAAACCACAAATAGCCCATAAAACCCCATAAGCTTGCAGGACAAGTGGGCACAGGCGACTGTTCTTGTGTACATCTTCTGAAGAGCATTCTCCCCGAGACGGCACCACCCTTCTAAAAATACAGAAAAACACTTCATAGGTGCTCGTCAGTGCAGACATATCCACCTTTCTATCTATCTACTCGCTCCGCCTACACCATTCCACAGCTATGCCGTACACTCCTGTCAGCAAACCACGCAGTGTTCCTTGGCAAAGCCTATAAGTCTGCTGCGCCTTGTTGCAGTTTGTTATCAATTCCAATCTAACACAACGCTCCGTGCACAAGCCTTATTCTGGCCATCAACGTATTATGGGCTTACGTATCAAAGAACAGAAAAGCACGGGACCGCTCCGCTTCATCGCTGCGACAGAATGCCTGTCCAGAGCCACCGCAGTCATTACCGGTGACTGCGGAAGTCTGCGCTGACGGCCGCCGACAGCTGACGGCCGTGTGCACGCGTCGATGCCGTGACGCTGCTCATCCATCTGCCGTCAGCTGGGCGTAGTCCAACACTACCGCAGTCCCAGAAGAAAAGCCATTCTTAGTCAGGGTCATATCAAGTAGTCACAACAGGGGTGCATAACCGGCCCGCGGCGTGCGTGCACCATGCAACCAAGTGACTGACAGTGAAAATTGACCTGTCGCGCATTCGAGGTCAAGGCTACTTTAATCAAAATATTGGAAACCCCAGACCAATATGAGGTATTTTGTTGCAACTGACCAGAAGTGTACTATACATGAGCATCGCAAGTTCAGGCCTACGTAAGCCCAAGTTCATAGCAGGACAAGATGGTTTTCCAGACGGTTTTTCTTAACTCGTTACAGATTATCATTCGTATTGCCTGATCGGAGGATCCAGCTCGCACCCTGCAAGTGTTGGAACTCTCCTCGGATCTAGCAACGCTAAAATATGTTCTCTTCTTGTCTTCCTCATACGTAGATCAATGACTAAAAGTCTTTTAATGTATCAAAATAGGGTCAAAAGCATGGCAAGCGTTTGATCTTTAAGGCTTCATAAGTGTCCATATATCTGTTGCCTCAGAGAATTATTTGTCTGCTTTGTCATGGCAGAACAAAATGTTCCGTTTCCATGTCAACAGGCAAAGTGTCACGTTCTGTCGTGTGAATGTATGTATCTGCTGTGTACTGAATGATATGATGTACGTAATGAATGCACTTTGCATATAATCGCTGGTCCTTGGTCAAGCTAAAATACCTGAGTCCCTACCCGCCAGTTACGTCTGATATCACCAGCTTTGCGGGCCGCATGACGTGGCAGTTTTAACAGCATTTGTCGCATTAACATACCACGATACGGCGCCTGCATTGGAACATGTGCAACCATTCGTTGTGTCTGGATTCCACACGAGTGATACAACTTGCAAAACTTCCGATTTGCTCCGGTACTTCAGTGAGGAAGAATCACCCCAGCCCTTCGATTTCACCATGTGCTGCGTTCCAATGTCACTACCCCACCTAGTAGCATCCTGCCTTTTATAACCATGGAACTTTTGGCGTAATTTTCATTTGAAATCTAGCACTTCTTGCAGGCGGAGGTTTCGATGTAGCGAAGCAAATAAGTCATACATTGGTAAGTCCAGTGCATTACAATGCATGAGCTTCCCATATTTGAGATCCGCTTAGACTTTCATCGTTGTTGGGACAAAGCTAAATGCAGAGAAAAAACGAGGGACAAAACAAGCCAGAAGAGATACCGTTGGCTGCAGACTGCTGCAGCACATCATTTATTATAACAGCAGGCAGAGGACATGCATTCATCAGAAATGTGATCAACGCGAATGCAGCCTCAACCTGTCGCATCAGCCTTGGCCTTAAGAATGGACGTTCGAGGTGACTTGGGACGATCATTGTCTACCGACTAAGGAAAGCACACAACCTCTTTAAATGACCTTAAAGAAGACCTAGGGTACGGATTTTATTAAAAGTTCTTCTAGCACTCTATCAGACGAACGTACGTTGATGAATCGAGACGATGAATCAGCATTCAGATTGTCCAAACCAGCGGCTCCATTGATTCTCCAGAGCCTTCGAAAGGGAGGTAGAAGGGGATGGGGGAGGGGGGGGGAGGGTGAACGAAAAGTCACTGTGGTGAAAGCCCCCCCCCCTGTCCAAAATATCTGCGTGTATGACATAATTGATCTTGAGGGGAAGGATTTTATTCGTTTTATTTTCGTATTCGCCTTCTTTGACTGCAACAGCGGCCAAACACTATAGGAAGATGCAATTTTATTTGCATTGTAAAGTCAGTCACCTGAAGCCTTTAGTTTCTGCTCATTGAAGTAACACGCCAGCGTGCTTGATATGGCAATGCTTCAGTGGAATCTTTCGAAACCGATTGACCTTATGCGCTTTGTTATATTTTTATGGACTACAAAAATATTGATAGCCCAGTAAGCGTAAAATGTAGGTAGAAATAATGCCACAAATTTGACTTTACATAGCTAACCAACGTTCGTAAGGAAACATCCACCCTTTAGTCAGATTCGGCAACACAAAAATTATGTTATATATTTTTGAACGTGCGCGATCGCAGGTCTTAGAAATAAAAAGCACGACGCCCGGCGCTGCAGTCTCCGTGGGCCGTGCGATGTCAGTGATGTGGCTAATGCGGGGCAAAGGCCAATGGGCGAGCGAAAATGATGACGCGTCTGAACTAAGCATCGTCTTAACGCGTTAGGACATCAGTTAGTACGTTTAAAAGGCAGTCTTGGAGCAAATTTCATTTGTACGATTTTAAAATTGATTATGGGGACAATAACATTCACAGCACTGCGAACTGGTGATGGAATCTGGAGGTGGAACTAAAAGAGAAGAGTAGCAGAGCCCGTATATTTTGTGTTGCAGTAGCGGTTAATCTGTTCAAAAAAATATTGCAAACATACCAAACGTGACATATACGTCCCAGTGTAGGCTTTGAACAGCACGAATTCGTTTTGAAAGACTTTCGGAAGCATTGTTTCGCGACGGTCGTTCTCGCTCGCCCGGCACCCGCCGCCAGGTGTTAGCTACGGCGCCAGTGCCGCTCGGTTTTGGTGAAACTATAGCTCCGGGCATAGCCGTTCTTGCTCCTTAGATTGCGAACACGCAGGCTAAAAGCTTTGTATGTATTGTTTCACGAGCCGGTTCCGCAAAAGGATGGACGTTCTCAGGCAATCGTGGGTTGGCGTTTTATGTTTTAAAACCTTCCGTCGATCTACTCCACTGAACACAAATCAGACCATTTACTTTCTTCTGGCGAAGGGTCCCGTGGGTACAACGTTAGGGACCCATTATCGTTCCCGGCCAAGAGCTGAAGGGTCATTCGTCCTGGCGCGGGGTACTTGCCGGCTGTCATTCTGGTGACACGGAGCGGGGGTCCCCAGTCAGTCCGGTAGCATTTAGAGAGATACATCATGCATTGATCCCTTTCCTGACGCAGAAGGCCCTTGACTCGGACAGTTGGCCACAGATGGATGCAGAAGCTCTCACTGACGCAGTTAGATCCGATATCGCCACAGATGGTTCAATATCTGGCACAGAGATTCCAGTTCGACTTAACGGTCCTTGGATGCCATGGGTGGAGAGCCCCTCAGTCCGTGACGTGGGCCCTGACTGACAGAACCCCTGTTCATTGTATCATTGTGATCTTGTATGGTGAGTTCCTATATATCCTTGCATTATCAGAGGGCTCCAGGCGACGTAACAGGCCCTGTGATGTTTGAGGTGCCGTCCCTCTCCCTATTCAGCAAATGTTCTTCTGGCTGACTAGGAACACCTTACCGAAATAGGGCTCCCTATTTGGCGTTGTGGGTTTCATACCCCTCAAACCTTACATTTCTGCACTTGATCTTTGGCCCCATAGGCTTTTTTGGTCTGGTCAGAGGGGGGTCTTCCTTTAGCCCATTCGGGCTGCTTCAAATACGGTCCCTGACCGACCCGAGGCCCATTGCCAGCACAGGACCCCTGTTAGCCTCCGTGGGCCACTGGCCAACACAGGGGCCTCTTATTGACTCAGGAGCCAAAGCTATGTAAATAGTATGCCATGGCCTCGTACGCGCTGGGGAAATGGGCCCTCAGGTCCAAACCCCCACTGGAGCCGACTGTTCGGTACTGGTCATGCCTGACCGACATAGAGGCCTTCGTGGACTCAGAAGGCTCCCAATCGGTGCAAAGGGTCATCTGGCTGGCATTTCAGTGCCCGGTCCTGCGGACCGGGCCCCTTTAATGTGACCTTTGGTCAGCCCTTTGGTTCCTCAAGTCGGACTCTTTACTGTCGGTCGGGAAGGGGGGACGGGCCACCCCGCCCACCCCCTGCCACCACTGGTCCAAACTAACGGATCGTGAGATGTCGGATTGTCCCATTAAAGTCAAGCGGATCGCCTGCAGTCTTATCTCGAAACTACGCCATTTCTGTTAAATACTGTCATAAATTGTCTCCCCGCGATGTCACGCATCTCTGCTGGCGATTTTCGCGTCACTCCGAAGTTGGGCAGACCTGTGGTGAAAATGTAAAGAAGACGAACACCTTAACATAAAGATGTGCTGTTGATAACAGTCTCGTTTGTTTGCTTTGCGCATGTGACGAACGCATTTCCAACGCACGAAACAGGTCAGTTTTAGTTCAGCCATGACTGATTAAAGCTAACCAGAACGCTAGCCAGCAAACCAAGGAACTCAACGACATCACATGACTCGGTGTCGGTGTGGTGTCGCATCGCATCGCACCGCACCGCATCGCATCGCGTCGCATCATAGGATCGCGTATCGCATGCATGGCCCTAAAAAGGCTACGAATGGCATGACATTACGAACCCTCCTTTGTCCTTGCCGGTCCCAAGTAGTCTCATAAAAACATCTAGTGTCCCAAGCCTGAGCATCCTGCCAGCTTTCGTCGCGTCGCCACGCAGCGGAGCCGTCACTCGCTGGCATTGCGAACCGCTACAGCGAGCGTGAGCTCGTGTGTCGGGGGAGGGGCTCGGACTGCTCCGGCAGACCGGCACGGCAGCTACCATATGGAATGTCGTTGCCATTGGCGGCCTCCGTCAAAATCATATCACCTGGTTGCTACATGGATCGCTAGTATACGACACAGGGCTTAGGACAGAATAAAAACGCAAAGATTTTCTTCGAGCATCAGCTTGTTCTAGCAGCAGACTTGCTGACACTTTCATTGACAATGGTTTTGTTCGTTAATCTTCATCACTCTCATTGTCATTCGGTCTCAGTGAGAAATGAGGTTCGCTCTAATCTCGTCCCCCATTTTCTGCATGTCAACGTTTGCTTCTAGAACTAAGCCGTGCTCGAAAATTTTGTCAAGGTATCTTGCGTCAAAGAGTATAATATACATATATATATATATATTATATGTATAATATATATATATAAAGAGTATAATATATATAACATATATATATATATACATCTCTCTCTCTCTCTCTCTTCCTCCCCCTCCGTCTCCTCTCTCTCTCTCTCTCTCTC
>NW_023596297.1:31017172-31038048 GCF_011947565.3 Pollicipes pollicipes | reverse complement strand
ATAATGGTGTGAAAGAAAGTTATTGGGCTTGGATAACTAGACAAAAACAGCAACTGGTGTGTAAAACCAGAAAAGCAGCCGGCGCCTGCCAATCCGCGGGCGCCAGGGTGCTCCATCAGAAGGGACATCAGAGGTGCGTCCGGTTTGTCTTGGCGCTTGGATGTCATGGCACTGGATGTCATGACACTTGGATGTCATGGCAGTGGATTTCATGGCACTTGTTTCAACGACCACGCAGGGTACCAAGTCGCACGCATCCTGTGTTCGGCTAACTACATGGAGCGCATTCGTCCGGCCCGTGAAAGGTAATTGGATCACTGCTGTGCGGCATCAGCAAGGACGTCAACAATCTCGTTGTACTTCCTTTTCGAGCCCTTCATGGATTTGTTATGCTTTTTGGCACGCCGATATGCGGGAAGATGGTGTGAAAGTGGCTTGTAGTGTCAAGTGTCAGGTAGAAATGAGACTTAAAGAACAGAATTCCATTCGTTATCTCAAGTTTTACACGATCAAAAAGCGGCAGCAGTTAGCCAACATAAGGGTAGCTGAGAAGACTTGCACCGCAAGGACCTCAGCACACTGACTTTTTTCGCCCTTTGACTGTTGCGTCTCCATTTGCCGTGATTTATAGTGTTCTTGCTTTACCACATGTTCACCACGTTATTTTCATTGAACGTTCCGCTCAACACTATGTGCTAAACCTTCGCGTATTAATTGGGCAAGCCGGAGATGGACCAAGCTATCAAAAGCTCCTGATAAGAAAATTTGCAAGTGTGAACAGGGAGTGTTCTCAACATCTCACGTTTTGGATTCTTGTTTATCTTGGCATTATGTCTTATGGTTCACGATGCGAAATAAATTTCAAAAAACTTAATCTCGCCTGAATATTGCATGTTTGCAAAAATATAGCGAACGCTGCGAATTGTTACATGCCCTTCTAATTCAAGGCCAAAGTTAACAGTGTATTGCCATGTGGTATTGCATGCTGATTATTGATAACTAACGGCGAGCTAAACGTCGCTTGTTCCACACCGCTCACGGTGAACTACTGGTGTGTTACAGTAGTTGGAAACGTTTCAAACTCCGACAATGCAATTTAAAGTCGTGTGGATTAAAGTCATCGGGCATTAAATGATTGAAAGATGTAGTTTTGAGCATTCAAAGTGAGGCAATCAATTATAGTGGCATAATCCATCCCCAATGAATTTGATTGATACGTGACATTGCTTAACTAATGACATCAAATATTTTGGCTGACCACAAAGGTATCTAGCTAACTCATACTTTTCAGCTCGCGTCATGGATCACTTGAGACGCGTGGAGTCAAACCACGTGATTTTACATCATGAGTGATTGCACGGTGCTGATGGCCTTGTAAAACGCATTTGAAATTATGAACGCATGTATGAAGATGCTATCAGCAAGCTGTTAAAGGTCATGGTTGGTTTCGTCATCTTTCAACGGCATGCCTGCCCTCTGCTTACACAGCGTGGCTTATTGAAAGCACCAACCTTCAAAAATCTACCATGCCAAGTGTTCACCCTATTCCTGGCAGGGCTGGATTTGTCCATCCACCCCGTGTAAGCGCACATGATCTACCAGGTTGATGGCAAAAAACGGCGTTCAATTCGTGCTAACGAGACCTGTTTCCCAAAGAAAGAGATTTCAAGACTTGTTGATAGGATGACAGGAGAGAAACTGAAGCTTCTAAAGGACGTTTTTATCTGACGCGGTTTCACGCTTATCGACTGGTTTCGACGTGACTAACGCAGAACAATAGACAATAACATGCTGATTGTTATGCAGTGCTGTCACGTAAAACAATGTGAAAGCACAGTTATCAATAACAAAAGAAGTGTTGTCAGGCGCACCCACTTATACGAGCGAGTACTGAAACATAAAACACAACACAGCACAGGTTGTACTAAACACATGGTTCAAACATTCGCATCAAAACACGATAGGACATTTTGGAGTATTTCCGGCCATATATATATATATATATATATATATATATATATATATTATAATATATATACATAACAATACGCTGGCAAAAGTTGACAGGACTTCTTCCTTTACAAGGACATTGGTAAAGACCAGGGCGCCTTTAGCTTTAAAGAGTTTTTTCTGAGGCATGCTCGATGAACCTTACGTTCATATTCCCATGGTTCATATTTCTGTGCGGTGCGTTAACAGTCTTTTTTATATTTCTTCCGAAGATGAAAATGTATATCTCCGAAACGCTAAGATAGAGTAACTGACAGCCAAGTTTGATGACTTGATCTTAAACCTGCCGAAAGAAGTTGAACGAAACGAGGTTATTCGAGCATACCCATAACAAATTCGTTGAAGCTGAATACGCCCTGGTTTTACCGATGTCTATATATATATATATATATATATATATATATATATACCTATATATATATGCATGTATGTGTATTCGCGTGACATTTTTTATCAAGTGTCATCATTTGACCGCTCGCCGAATTGTGTCCTTTTCCCGAAGTTTTTTTGCCGCCGTCCTGAATTCTCGTGTGGATCGTTTGCTCTTGGCACAGGCACAGTCACATCAAATAGCAAGCACGGACTTGTTAATCGCAAGAGCTGTGGTCTGGAGCTTTGGATTCTGGCGATACAAACAAACAATACCATCCCCGACCTGCACCACTGCCACGACTACCACGAACACATTTTTATACCTTCCAGAGCAGCGATGCAAACAGTTCCAGAAATATATATTGCCAGAAACAGCCCAGGCCGATTGGCAGAACAAGCAATTCTTTTGCCTATTTCTGGTGCACGTTTACCGCAATCATATGGAAGGTTGCAGCCGGCACCAGTCTTTCTGGCGACAGAACCATTGCTGATCATAGCGCTAGGACACCGAAGGCTGGTGTTGCACCTGTGCTCGCGTTGTTGCATCTCTCCATCATGCTTCACGTCACGCGCACCAAAGATGCGTACAGGGCCATGTCATGACTTCACTGTTGACTTAGGTGACATGTCACGTAATGGTATTTACAACGAAAAGTAACATGATCGCTTAGGCAATGCGCTAGGCATTTTTCTGTGAACGAAATTCAAAATGCAAGATTGGAGTTCTTGGAAATGTCACGGATGTATGGAAAAGTTAACGTCGTCACGGTCCCAAAATTTGGCAGTAAGCACCCATTTCTATATTTTTAATGGATACGGCAGATCGTCTCCCCACAAGCTGCAGTTTCAATTAGATCTTAGCAGCCACTGTATAAACCAAAATCATGTTCAGGTTTAAGTGTCTAGTTGGCTCCGAAAGTTTCATGACCTCCATCTGCTGACTGGTGTGACCTAAAAAATATCAAACTCACTTCGGTCAGCTATATGATATAAATTACCACGTATGCCAAATTACGTCCACAGGGTGGACATTTTTAGTCCTATGTTGGTGATTTGTCCTGGAATGGCCCAAAGGTGTCATACGCCTGCTAAATGAAATGTATTGACCTATATTTGCTCGCAAAGCATGCCTTAGGTAAAGCTGCCAAGCTCAAGCAATTACATACCCTAATTCTGCAGGTTTCCCGTCTCGAACAGCTTCAAGAAGCAATTTAGACGCATGAAAAAACTGGAGACAGAGTGCAGATGAAGTTGAAGAAAATGCTGCAACAGAATGTATTTTACCATTAACCTATTATATGGCTTAATTTTTCGTAGCACTAGAAAATTCAGCCTTTTTCATCGGATGGCGACTTTGGGCATTTGAACAATTTTATATATTATTGTAAGTGGTCATGGCGAACACAGGCGAGGTCATAGGCAAGGCGTTCACTTATCTTAACAGGTCATTTCTCACAAATATGGGATTGCCTGTTAGCACCCCAATTTGGCAACATCAGCAGCCTGCCAAGGTAAAAAGGTGCCAAAAAGTGAACATTTCCTTAACGCCCACAGACCATAGGGGACCGCACGTGATATTACGGATCGCTAAGGGTGCGTCTGACGGATTCGACAGCAAAGGACCCGTCAGACGGACCTGCAGACCGGCCGGCCGGGGTCGACTGCGCGGGATCCCTGGCTCATGAGAGCCACAGCGTTCTGCATCACTATACATAAAGCACATGATTCAAAAGGGTTGCTAATACCCATACGGCACAGGCCAAAGGAAATGTGTAGACGGTTGTATAGGTGTGTGCGTGTGCATGTTTTATATATATATATATATATATATATATATATATATATGAAGGGGATACGCGTATATCGTGTGTTTGCATGGGCACGCATGCTGTTGTGTGTCACTGAAGCTTCCTCTTCTGCAAACTCATAAGAATGTCCCCTGACCCAGTATTCTGGCATTTCTACCACTTCGTTACAACAAGCTTGCTTAGTTGGCGGGCGGTGGCATGCAAGAATACCAGCGTTCTGCTCCTGGCGCTATGCATTATATTAACCTGCCGTTATTTTGTCGCGTTCTTCTGATTGGGTAATGCTATAAGCAACTCGCCAATTGTCATTCTTGAAGCTGGTTGCTTTCAATTTTCTCTTACTAGCAGGTTCTATTATTACAGCAGTAAAGGAAGTGTTCCGCGGCAAATGCCGCATTTGTCTGGGGTTTCGAGCTGAAATAGCCATCTTGAAGACCTTTGGATGCAGCTCACGGCCATGCTATTTTTAAGGTCTAAAGCTCTCTAGTTCCTGAGCTTAAGGACCGCAAAGCTGTGGGAGAGTAATTTGGGAGAGTATTTGAAGGTCGCCTTGGCATTCATGACTCCACAATCACGTCATTCAAATCAAGCCACTTCATGAGCCATGCGGTGATCAAGGCCAAGACAAATACAATGGTCGAGTTATTCATATTTGGCGTTCGTGAGCACGATTTCCAAATACGGCGACCGTCAATTGCCTCTTAATTACTCTTGTGCAAGGTAAGATGACGTAATCAAACAGTTATGCATCTAGGAGCACGAAACACTGTGTTGCCTAGGGCAATCTTTTCTAGTTAAAAGTATAACAATATTGTAAGTGGTTTATTATATATGACGCTTACTTTAACATCTTTAACATAAAAAGATTCCCTACAATGGTGCATTACTGACCGCTTTGATTGGCTTGATTTTTTGGTTTGTCTGTGGCGTATTTTACATTTCTGTGGCTCTGTGTGCCGCGGTGGACAGAGCTGGTACTCCTGGTCACCGGTTAATGGATGACGGGTAGATGGAAAGAAGAGCAGATGTTTTCAAGCAATTAAAATAATGCGTTTGTTGCACGGCTTCACAGAAATTAGCTGAAATCGATCAATTTTATAAAACAAATCTTACTGAATAATGCAAGTTTTATATGAATATCAAGCCGATCAGATAATTAACAGTCAGTTGTATATCACTGCATCAACGTGGCATTGGTATCAGTTAGGCAACATTTCAAAATCGCTGAGTCCGACACTACAAGTGAACACCAAACTCTGACGCCCTCCATGAAACAGGTTCATCAGTTGCCATATTGGTCTTGCTGAAACGACCCGCCTCCGCCTCCTTGACGCTCAGATGAAAAAACTAATGTTGTCAGATCTCCCTTCGGCGTCGAAAGTAGAACTACAGGACCATGAGAGAGTCCGTAAGCTCCTCTCAGCCATCCGCCGGGGATCCATTGCATCAGCAGCCCCACGGCGGCATCCATCTGGACGGAATTACGCCTCCTTGTGTGGAAACATCGCAGATCTGGTGCGGAGTGCAGCTCCGTTGTCGGCGTCGCTTATCACATTGGAGTCAGGCACTTTGCTGGGACCGCCAGACACCTTGTCATCGACTCGACCGGCAGGCACTTTGTCGTTGCCTCGACCGTCAGACACTTTTTCATCCCCCTGAACGTCAGACACTTTGTCATCGCCTCGACGGTCAGACACGTTGTCATCGCCTCGATCGTCAGACACTTTGTCATCGCTGCGGCAGCCAAGATGGGAGCTTCTCACGCTGCGAAACCCCACAATCCCGGAGAAATGCCCAGGAGCATGCGTGAAGCACGCGTCCACTTGTCGAACGTTACTCTGTGCGTGGTGAGATGGGCCGTTGCCTACTGAACCTGCTATGATATTTTTCGCATCCCTACCGAGCGGGACGTCATCTAGCCGCACTTGTATTTCCATAAGAACCCTCGGAATAGCCTCCATCGCCTTCTGGAACGCGGCTGGGAGCGCAGATAGACAGCTTTCTTGGTATCGGCTCAAGCCCCCGTGAGTCACGGGGGCACTCAAGTCCCGAGCTTCGCATGAAGCTCAGACTGGGTACACGTGAACTGCATTTCCACCGATGATGACATCCCAACTGTTCTCAGCTTAGCCATCATCTCATGCATGTCTGCAAGAGCGAGGCTGTTGGTGTTCGCTGTTTGTTGGTATATGTTTATTGGTGTTTGTTCTGTCACTATCGCTGGACGCTTTCAGTTTTAGGCCCAGTCTGATCCTACCTCTGACCCTACCGGCGACCGCCATCGAAGGAACATGGTGAAACCAACTTTTACCATCGTAGATGGTAAGAGGGCTCTTTTTACAACCGAAGATCGTAAAAAACGCGCTTTCCCGACAATTTCTCGTCTTCGAGCTCCTCCAGCTGCTTCTTCAGCTTTGGTCGCGTTGCCAGTGACAGCCTTCAGAGCGTGATAGATTGATGTTGAGGTTTTCTTGAATGTTGTCCGGTAAGCTAAACTGTGCGTAGAAGACAACTGCACTTTGTCTTTACTGTCCACAGCTCAGGTCATGTCCAGCACAGGTTGTCCCTGCAGACCGCAGCCAGACAGGATCATGGTGCTGCCTTCAGCATCTTCAAGGCTACCTCAGCGGATTTCTTGCTGTCGGTGCTCATAGTTGCCGTCACAAATCCAACCACTGCTAGGTTAAGTGCCCCCCCCCCCCCCGTAAGTATGCACCCTGTCCTCGGATGTCGGAAGGAGCAGACGAGAAATCTTCTCTGAGTGCAGCCGCATGGACAACAGGATCACTGCTGACTCGATGCCTGCTATTATGATAATGGGCTCAGCAGAAGTTTTCTTCTCTGCTTAGTCATGCCAGGATGCAACGAGACCAGGCTTGTGGCACACATTGCCCGTTTTGTTCCGGCCGCATATCTGGAGTTCTTATGCACATGTCAGCTTCTATGGCAAGGGAGTCGGGTTATCCCATCTGTGTCCTCACTGGTCTCTCACCAGCCCTCCTGCCCCTGGCCCTTCCGCGGTGACACTCTGTAGACTGGCTGTTGGTGATCCGGGGGGCTCATCAGCACTCTATCAACTTTTGTCGTTCAGCTGCCTGCAGACGCCGTGGTGTAGCCAAGGCAAAGAGCTTTTGAGGCCACCTCCTCCCTTCCCCTGGAGGCGACGGGGTCTCCTGGGACCAAAGCGGCTCTACTTTTTTGGTAGTTTGAGGCACCCGTGGGGGTACGAACAACAAAAAAGAACGGGTCCGTGAGGCGCAACATAGGATCTCAAACATGAAAAGGTCCTCCAAATACAAAAAAGCGCTCCTAAGCGGCAAAGAGGAGTCTGCTTGTCTGGAAAAATCTTAAATCCGACTTTCCTTCTCTTGGGAGAATGGCCGGCTACGCTCCTGCAAATGCAGTCACTTTCAATCAATCCCGAGTTAAATTACCATTCAGTCTGACAGAGATGATGTCAGGCATCGCAAAGACTTATCAGGTGTCGCTACCAGAAAGGTTACTGGCCTCCGAAAGTATAACCACGTGTCTCGCGCACAGGATGACCCGCACTTTGCCACGCCTCGCCAAATATGTGAATTACGAGCTGTAATCGCCGCTTACAAAGCCCGTGAACGAGGTAAACCTCCAGGTCTTGCCTGCTTGCTTCAAACATACGCTGAAGCGCGGATCGGCGACCAAACTACTCGCATGGACCATAACCCGCGCCCCCCGGCGGTGCGTACGGCAGCAGGACAGCGGTCCTTTGCATAGCGATCGACGTCTCTCATTAATGAGTCGCCTGTGATGTTAGACGACTGGATTCAACAAGGTTTAGGCGCGCCGCCAGGTACTTTTTTGTACGATAGGGCTATCTCACCTTTTTTGTGCGAGCAAATATTTATGTGTTTTTTATCTCTTATCCCTTCCGTTGTTTTTTGACATACTGTTTTACCTCGCAGACTAATAACACATAATAACCACGTAGGTATATTGAGTGTCAGCTGATGACAAATAACAAAACGAAGACCAGCCATCCAAGAGTCAATGGCGAGAGACTTGCCTCTCCATGGGCCTAAAACCACAAATAGCCCATAAAACCCCATAAGCTTGCAGGACAAGTGGGCATAGGCGACTGTTCTTGTGTACATCTTCTGAAGAGCATTCTCCCCGAGACGGCACCACCCTTCTAAAAATACAGAAAAACACTTCATAGGTGCTCGTCAGTGCAGACATATCCACCTTTCTATCTATCTACTCGCTCCGCCTACACCATTCCACAGCTATGCCGTACACTCCAGTCAGCAAACCACGCAGTGTTCCTTGGCAAAGCCTATAAGTCTGCTGCGCCTTGTTGCAGTTTGTTATCAATTCCAATCTAACACAACGCTCCGTGCACAAGCCTTATTCTGGCCATCAACGTATTATGGGCTTACGTATCAAAGAACAGAAAAGCACGGGACCGCTCCGCCTCATCGCTGCGACAGAATGCCTGTGCAGAGCCACCGCAGTCATTACCGGTGACTGCGGAAGTCTGCGCTGACGGCCGCCGACAGCTGACGGCTGTGTGCACGCGTCGATGCCGTGACGCTGCTCATCCATCTGCCGTCAGCTGGGCGTAGTCCAACACTACCGCAGTCCCAGAAGAAAAAGCCATTCTTAGTCAGGGTCATATCAAGTAGTCACAACAGGGGTGCATAACTGGCCCGCGGGGGTGCGTGCACCATGCAACCAAGTGCCTGACAGTGAAAATTGACCTGTCGCGCATTCGAGGTCAAGGCTACTTTAATCAAAATATTGGAAACCCCAGACCAATATGAGGTATTTTGTTGCAACTGACCAGAAGTGTACTATACATGAGCATCGCAAGTTCAGGCCTGCGTAAGCCCAAGTTCATAGCAGGACAAGATGGTTTTCCAGACGGTTTTTCTTAACTCGTTACAGATTATCATTGGTATTGCCTGATCGGAGGATCCAGCTCGCACCCTGCAAGTGTTGGAACTCTCCTCGGATCTAGCAACGCTAAAATATGTTCTCTTCTTGTCTGCCTCATACGTTGATCAATGACTAAAAGTCTTTTAATGTGTATCAAAATAGGGTCAAAAGCATGGCAAGCGTTTGATCTTTAAGGCTTCATAAGTGTCCATATATCCGTTGCCTCAGAGAATTATTTGTCTGCTTTGTCATGGCAGAACAAAATGTTCCGTTTCCATGTCAACCGGCAAAGTGTCACGTTCTGTCGTGTGAATGTATGTATCTGCTGTGTACTGAATGATATGATATACGTAATGAATGCACTTTGCATATAATCGCTGGTCCTTGGTCAAGCTAAAATACCTGAGTCCCTACCCGCCAGTTACGTCTGATATCACCAGCTTTGCGGGCCGCATGACGTGGCAGTTTTAACAGCATTTGTCGCATTAACATACCACGATACGGCGCCTGCATTGGAACATGTGCAACCATTCGTTGTGTCTGGATTCCACACGAGTGATACAACTTGCAAAACTTCCGATTTGCTCCGGTACTTCAGTGAGGAAGAATCACCCCAGCCCTTCGATTTCACCATGTGCTGCGTTCCAATGTCACTACCCCACCTAGTAGCATCCTGCCTTTTATAACCATGGAACTTTTGGCGTAATTTTCATTTGAAATCTAGCACTTCTTGCAGGCGGAGGTTTCGATGTAGCGAAGCAAATAAGTCATACATTGGTAAGTCCAGTGTATTACAATGCATGGGCTTCCCATATTTGAGATCCGCTTAGACTTTCATCGTTGTTGGGACAAAGCTAAATGCAGAGAAAATACGAGGGACAAAACAAGCCAGAAGAGATACCGTTGGCTGCAGACTGCTGCAGCACATCATTTATTATAACAGCAGGCAGAGGACATGCATTCATCAGAAATGTGATCAACGCGAATGCAGCCTCAACCTGTCGCATCAGCCTTGGCCTTAAGAATGGACGTTCGAGGTGAAGGGACGATCATTGTCTACCGACTAAGGAAAGCACACGACCTCTTTAAATGACCTTAAAGAAGACCTAGGGTACGGATTTTATTAAAAGTTCTTCTAGCACTTTATCACACGAACGTAAGTTGATGAATCGAGACGATGAATCAGCATTCAGATTGTCCAAACCAGCGGCTCCATTGATTGTCCAGAGCCTTCGAAAGGGAGGTAGGAGGGGATGGGGGAGGGGGGGAGGGTGAACGAAAAGTCACTGTGGTGAAAGCCCCCCCCCCTGTCCAAAATATCTGCGTATATGACATACTTGATCTTGAGGGGAAGGATTTTATTCGTTTTATTTTCATATTCGCCTTCTTTGACTGCAACAGCGGCCAAACACTATAGGAAGATGCAATTATATTTGCATTGTAAAGTCAGTCACCTGAAGCCTTTAGTTTCTGCACAATGAAGTAACACGCCAGCGTGTTGATATGGCAATGCTTCAGTGGAATCTTTCGAAACCGATTGACCTTACACGCTTTGTTATATTTTTATGGACTACAAAAATATTGATAGCCCAGTAAGCGTAAAATGTACATAGAAATAATGCCACAAATTTGACTTTACATAGCTAACCAGCGTTCGTAAGGGAACTCCAGCCTTAAGTCAGATTCGGTAACACAAAAATTATGTTATATATTTTTGAACGTGCGCGATCGCAGGTCTTAGAAATAAAAAGCACGACGCCCGGCGCTGCAGTCTCCGTGGGCCGCGCGATGTCAGTGATGTGGCTAATGCGGGGCAAAGGCCAATGGGCGAGCGAAAATGATGACGCGTCTGAACTAAGCACCGTCTTAACGCGTTAGGACATCAGTTAGTACGTTTAAAAGGCAGTCTTGGAGCAAATTTCATTTGTACGATTTTAAAATTGATTACGGGGACAATAACATTCACAGCACTGCGAACTGGTGATGGAATCTGGAGGTGGAACTAAAAGAGAAGAGTAGCAGAGCCTGTATATTTTGTGTTGCAGTAGCGGTTAATCTGTTCAAAAAAATATTGCAAACATACCAAACGTGACACATACGTTCCAGTGTAGGCTTTGAACAGCACGAATTCGTTTTGAAAGACTTTCGGAAGCATTGTTTCGCGACGGTCTTTCTCGCTCGCCCGGCACCCGCCGCCAGGTGTTAGCTACGGCGCCAGTGCCGCTCGGTTTTGGTGAAACTACAGCTCCGGGCATAGCCGTTCTTGCTCCTTAGATTGCGAACACGCAGGCTAAAAGCTTTGTATGTATTGTTTCACGAGCCGGTTCCGCAAAAGGATGGACGTTCTCAGGCAATCGTGGGTTGGCGTTTTATGCTTTAAACCTTCCGTCGATCTACTCCATTGAACACAAATCAGACCATTTACTTTCTTCTGGCGAAGGGTCCCGTGGGTACAACGTTAGGGACCCATTATCGTTCCCGGCCAAGAGCTGAAGGGTCATTTCGTCCTGGCGCGGGGTACTTGCCGGCTGTCATTCTGGTGACACGGAGCGGGGTCCCCAGTCAGTCCGGTAGCATTTAGAGAGATACATCATGCATTGATACCTTTCCTGACGCAGAAAGGCCCTTGACTCGGACAGTTGGCCACAGATGGATGCAGAAGCTCTCACTGACGCAGTTAGATCCGATATCGCCACAGATGGTTCAATATCTGGCACAGAGATTCCAGTTCGACTTAACGGTCCTTGGATGCCATGGGGTGAAGAGCCCCTCAGTCCGTGACGAAGGCCCTGACTGACAGAGCCCCTGTTCATTGTCTCATTGTGATCTTGTGTGCTGAGTTCTATATATCCTATAGTTCTATCTATCCTATCCTATCCTATATATCCTATATCTATATATCCTATATCCTTGCATTATCAGAGGGCTCCACGCAACGTAACAGGCCCTGTGATGTTTGAGGTGCCGTCCCTCTCCCTATTCAGCAAATGTCCTTCTGGCCGACTAGGAACACCTTACCGAAATAGGGCTCCCTATTTGGCGTTGTGGGTTTCATACCCCTCAAACCTTACATTTCTGCACTTGATCTTTGGCCCCATAGGCTTTTTTGGTCTGGTCAGAGGGGGTCTTCTTTTAGCCCATTCGGGCTGCTTCAAATACGGTCCCTGACCGACCCGAGGCCCATTGCCAGCACAGGACCCCTGTTAGCCTCTGTGGGCCACTGGCCAACACAGGGGCCTCTTATTGACTCAGGAGCCAAAGCTATGTAAATAGTATGCCATGGCCTCGTACGTGCTGAGGAAATGGGCCCTCAGGTCCAAACCGCCCCTGGAGCCGACTGTTCGGTACTGGTCATGCCTGACCGACATAGAGGCCTTCGTGGACTCAGAAGGCTCCCAATCGGTGCAAAGGGTCATCTGGCTGGCATTTCAGTGCCCGGTCCTGCGGACCGGGCCCCTTTAATGTGACCTTTGGTCAGCCCTTTGGTTCCTCAAGTCGGACTCTTTACTGTCGGTCGGGAAGGGGGGACGGGCCACCCCGCCCACCCCCTGCCACCACTGGTCCAAACTAACGGATCGTGAGATGTCGGATTGTCCCATTAAAGTCAAGCGGATCGCCTGCAGTCTTATCTCGAAACTACGCCATTTCTGTTAAATACTGTCATAAATTGTCTCCCCGCGATGTCACGCATCTCTGCTGGCGATTTTCGCGTCACTCCGAAGTTGGGCAGACCTGTGGCGAAAATGTAAAGAAGACGAACACCTTAACATAAAGATGTGCTGTTGATAACAGTCTCGTTTGTTTGCTTTGCGCATGTGACGAACGCATTTCCAACGCACGAAACAGGTCAGTTTTAGTTCAGCCATGACTGATTAAAGCTAACCAGAACGCTAGCCAGCAAACCAAGGATCTCAACGACACCACATGACTCGGTGTCGGTGTGGTGTCGCATCGCATCGCACCGCACCGCATCGCATCGCGTCGCATCATAGGATCGCGTATCGCATGCATGGCCCTAAAAAGGCTGCGAATGGCATGACATTACGAACCCTCCTTTGTCCTTGCCGGTCCCAAGTAGTCTCATAAAAACATCTAGTGTCCCAAGCCTGAGCATCCTGCCAGCTTTCGTCGCGTCGCCACGCAGCGGAGCCGTCACTCGCTGGCATTGCGAACCGCTACAGCGAGCGTGAGCTCGTGTGTCGGGGGGAGGGGCTCGGACTGCTCCGGCAGACCGGCACGGCAGCTACCATATGGAATGTCGTTGCCATTGGCGGCCTCCGTCAAAATCATATCGCCTGGTTGCTACATGGATCCCTAGTATACGACACAGGGCTTAGGACAGAATAAAAACGCAAAGATTTTCTTCGAGCATCAGCTTGTTCTAGCAGCAGACTTGCTTACACTTTCATTGACGATGGTTTTGTTCGTTAATCTTCATCACTCTCATTGTCATTCGGTCTCAGTGAGAAATGAGGTTCGCTCTAATCTCGTCCCCCATTTTCTGCATGTCAACGTTTTGCTTCTAGAACTAAGCTGTGCTCGAAAATTTTGTCAAAGTATCTTGCGTCAAAGAGTATAATATATATATATATATATTATATGTATAATATATATATATATATAAAGAGCATAATATATATAATATATATATATATATATATATATATATATATATACATCTCTCTCTCTCTCTCTCTCTCTCTCTCTCTCTCTCTATATATATATATATCTATCTATATATATACATATATATATATATATATATATATATATATATATATATATATATATATATATATATATATGCATGGGTAGTTCCAGGGGGTCTTTTAAACAATTTGTGCTGGATGTTGTAATGCATAAATAAACGCCGCGACCTAATATGCTAAGCTGTTGCGGTAAACTACATGGTCTGTTGCCTTTTGTCAAGTTAAGGCTGCCACAGTGGACACAAACATAGAAAGCTTTTTTTGCACACGACAATGCATTCGTAATTAGCATGATGGGGACATGAAACGAGGCACAAGATGGATCAGAGCGATTCATGAAATCATAAAATCCGGTTCCTTTAAGCGAATGGAACATGAATCGTATGTGAACATTTAGCTATGTTGGATTGGAACCTTGGACGGGTCCTGATACTCCTAACCTGATGATTTGTACCTCACGGGCAGTGAGTATGGATATATTATTTCACAATTATTCAGGCTGTGGCCCTTGGACCTTTGCTCGTTTGCTCAGACGGCGACCTTGGCACGCTACCTTGACTGAGCTTCTTCCGCCCGGGGTTTAAAAAAAGTTTGTAAAACCTGTTGTACATCGCTGTCCTAGCGTAATTTATGATTGGAGCACCCAATTTTACGTAACCCGTTCATTTGTTAATGCATGGATCCATCTAGCTCAAAGCCCGTCACGGCTCAGTAATTATCGTATTAACATGAAACTGCACTGTATTTGAAAGGCAATTAGCCCGGTATGGGTGTGTAGACTTCCAAGGCCGTATCGGGAAAAAACCTCCAATAAGCACAACCCAATGACCTTCACATCAAAAAACAGGCGGATGTACATACACATAAGTTACTATGCCGCGTGCACTTTTAGCAGGACCTTCATGCGGTAGCTTCAGCGGTAGTTGTGTTTTAGGACCACGATTGAGGACCATGATGGTCACGAGGACACCGGCATTTCGCCTTGAAAACCGCTTTCTGCGCAAAAACGGTGAACGCTGCCGCCTTGGCGCTGAGCTGCCTCGGCATTGTGTCCGATGCAGCGCCGAAGACTGGCGCTCCGTCCCCGCACATCCAGCAAGCTGGGTTCGCGAGGCGCAGGTAATCCTAGCGCGGCGCGGCGCTCTTTCAGCAATGTGCAACGGGTGATCGATTCCAAATTGCTTCATCTGGGAACCACACAAAGCAAGCGACAAAGCTCACTATTCCGCATCCGATGCGATCTGTGCGCCGCCCGTACCGCTGGAAGACGATATCCAAACAGCTGTTCTTATTTATCAGCCTGGAACTGCTCAGGATGTTGAGGCAGAAAGCACGCTCGGCTCCGCATTGAAAAGGCAAGGCCTGCCTTATTGGGCGTCGTTCTGGGCCCGCTGCATGCATCCAAGGTGAATTCATATTGTCGGAGAAATCTGCACGAACGATGCGACGGACGGTCACACAAATCATGTAAAGTACTCAATGGTGCGCATTTACCACACATATTTGGCAGAAGCGGAAGGACAAGACATCGACGCGATGACAAGGAATCATGAAACGATGAGGCACAAAAGTGATAATTTTTATGCGGAACTAGAACGGCTTAGGTCAAAGGGTCAGCGATTGAAGGCCAACTAGTTGAAATGCTACCTTACTGGTCAAATAAGCTTGGGTTGGATCAGCATATATCTGTCACGTTAACTTATCTCTAGATATGGTCATGTCCGGCCAAGTCGAATCAGGCGAAGTCCGTTCAGCTCATCTAAGTCACTTTAAGCAAGTTATGTCAAGCGTGGATAACTTTAATGTCAATAACCAGGTGGTCTAGCTCCTGATACCATGAGAATTTCTGGACGACAAATTTAAAGATTACCGAACCGTAAGAAGCACTGCATGAGATGATCTGAAAACTCACGTAATATGGCGCAACGCTTGTAAATCATTTGTTGAAGAGATGGGATCGATGCTGCGGCAGACCGAAAGAGTTGGAACGTGCGGGCAAGAATTGGGATCAGCATACTTCTATTCTGACCGAGTAGGCACAAATCAGATAGAATCCAAACTTTGTTGACCGTTTGCAGTTCGGCGAAGCTCAACTTTTTGTTTAAAAGGACCGAGACAAGAGGCAGCGTGTTACACCGGACCTTTTGTAGATGTGGGTAGAAATAGCTTCCGATTCTCAGTCTCCTCGCAATCGTGAGTAAATCTCCAGTCTAGAGCGATGTTTTGCGAACGTCGCTACCAAACCGACCTCTCATGCTACTACTCACCTCAAAGAGGAAATCATTCGGTACGAACCATGCAATATAAAGCTGAGAGGAGACCAAAAAACAAGGTTTTTCATAGATATTCCGTAGCGTTTTGAGGACACACCGAGCCACCGATACCCGCTGCACAACTCTGCAGACGCCAGAATCCGCTTTGTGATCCGATCGGTACAGCGCTCATTCATTAGGCGACGGTATGCTTGGCTGGCCGACCGTGAAGCAGGCGTGGACATGTCCGGCGGGCCGTGGTGCGGCAATGACGTCACCGCAATAATCTCACCTTGAAGGTGATTTATTCCCGCATAAATCAGCCAGCGCGTGCACGTCGTATTATGCAATAACGTTGCTCTTTGCGAACAGGGAACTTCATCGCATCGAACATCAGAATACTTACGGGGATAGTTGATGTCATTACATGAAGAGTATCAATGCACTTCACGTTGCATTGTGCACCGCAGTGGAAGTTTCATAAATGCCAGTGGCCGGCAAACACTCGAAAATTTTGGCATGTAACAACTACATGTCGTTCCACTGCATGAATGCAGAAAGCATGTGTTTGTCGTGCAGGCTCACCGATACAAAGCAAAGAGAAGCGGGATGAGTGACACTGTCGTAACATCTTGCTCATACTTCGCAACATTTACTGCCCAACCAAGCCCGCCAACAATAGGGTCACGTAGGACTGGAAAGCGCGGTATGACCTCTCGCGGTCGAGTGGCAGAAAACCTCCCCATCCCCCTCCCCCAGAACTGGAAGGAGTGGCGGAGCTCGACTCGGCTGAGGATTTCTCTGATTCGGAGCAGGCATGTTTTAGACTTCATTACTAATATTTTAACTTCAAACACCTGCGGTGCACCGGCCGCTGGTGCTTCGGGACTGGCTGGGTGGCCCGTTTTTGTGATTCATTGCTCTGACGTTGGCACATTAGCACGGGTCCAAGAGGGCCACTAAGTACTAGAAATGTCAAATCTCTTGAACCGAGGTAAAGCGTGTCTTGGCTGATCCCTGGCGCTGAACTGAACCGCCGAAAACCCGCATTGAAACGTTTGGTCTATTGAATCCCAATTGGTGTGGCGTATTCAAGACGGATCTATTCCTCACACTCACTGCCAAAATATAACCAAATGTAAAGTTACACCTCGACAAAGCTAAATCCCTTTGTCAGCCTCCTTCCCTCACCCGAAATGTGGCACCACACAGCCCAAGCTGTCAAAAACTCATGCCACTCTACAGTCATATCTAGAGGACATCGGACGGACAGCAAGTTGCACAAGGACATCTGGGATGGCCCAGCATCTTAATGCCGCCACCGCACCACCTTCACTTTTGCCTAATTCCAGCAGCGCCCGTCACCCTTAAGCCAAGGCGCCCATAGCAGGTTTCAAAACGCAGCACATTACGCGAACCAGTCGTCGGCGACGCTGTCAGCCCTACATTGCTACAGACAGTGAAGAGGAGCGCGTCGAGCGGCTGGCCAGCGTCCGCTGGTGCCCACCGGCGGAGGTCGGCAGCAGTCCGGGACACGGCAGCGACGCCCCAGGCAGCGCCGGCGACCGCCGTCATCCAGCCGGGATGCACCGTTGGGACGGGATTTCCCACTTGGTGCTGATGTAACGTCCCATCGCACATAGTGGGAGATGTTTTCAGGCCGCAGGTACTCGCGCGACTGGCGATGCGCGGAGCTGAGTGTCCAGGGCAGGTTGAAAAAGTTAAATAAAGAAAGTCGGAAAGTCAGCCTTCTGTCCCGTTATACAATGAAGACGTGAACAATGCTGAAATTCATGTGTGATTAGGTCTTAATTAATGCAAAAATTGTGTTAGTCGAACTTCCAAAAGTATCGATGACATTCCAATGCCACCACCCGTGACTATGTTAAATGTTGATTTTCATAGACCAATGTGTGCGAGGGCATTGCCTATAAGTTCATCAAATATAAAGGTCGTGGGAACCAAATAAATGACCTCATGGGCCTCGATTTATCACTTGGAAGGAAATAATGGCATAGTCTGACTTGCCTTACCTTACCTTACTTATTGGACTTCTCTTGAACTACCATACAGGTCGGAAAAAATATGACCTGGCGTCGTTTTACCATACCTGTTCGATTTATCTTAGGAGATGTCGTATCAAAAGAGGAATGATTATCTTATGTAATCCTAAGGTGGAACATTCACTCCATTATTTTTCATTACGTTTGAGTACGTCACGTCTGAATGTAAAGGATATCAGAAGTTAAGTTCCCTTAAAACGGAAGCTAAGCCTTCAACTGTTCTGAGTCGGCTCCCTCTAGCAAACAAGTGACGTTTGACGAAATTTAAACAGTAGAATGATCACTTATCCACTCGGATATAGCTGGCTTTCGACCGGCAAACAACCACCGCGTTTAGTTACAATGTGTGCATCTGCATCAGATATATCTGTGTGTGTGTGTGTGTGTGCGTGTGTGTGTGTGTGTGTGTGTGTGTGTGTGTGTGTGTGTGTGTGTGTGTGTGTGTGTGTGTGTGTGTGTGTGTGTGTGTGTGTGTGTGTGTGTGTGTGTGTGTGTGTGTGTGTGTGTGTGTGTGTGTGTGTGTGTGTGTGTGTGTGTGTGTGTGTGTGTGTGTGTGTGTGTGTGTGTGTGTGTGTGTGTGTGTGTGTGTGTGTGTGTGTGTGTGTGTGTGTGTGTGTGTGTGTGTGTGTGTGTGTGTGTGTGTGTGTGTGTGTGTGTGTGTGTGTGTGTGTGTGTGTGTGATACAAATTGGCAACTCACATCAACCCCTTCGAGCGAGGGGTTGATGCGACTTGCCAGTTGTTATCATGTAAATAATGACAAAAACTAATGCAATGCAACCAGACAGCTTTGCCAACCGATTCCAATGGGGAAGATCAGTGCCTTTGGAGGCCTAATACCACGTGAATTTGAAAGGTGGGGTCCTTTGATGCAGTCCTCGCCCGCTAACACATAGGCGGCATTCTTTCGAAAATGGCCGGCTTTGAGTTTTGTCAGGTGCAGTAGTTTTCATCGACGAAGACAATGAATTTGTAGGTAGTTACAGCTCTAGCATCCATGAAAAAACCGAAAAAAATAAAACATGAATGGATATTGGTGAAAATAAACAAGGCTGCGCATCCGTGTGTTGTCAGTCGATCTCTCGATTTGGGTTGCGGTATCCTGTATTCAAGATCGGCTCCAAACAATGTGGTGCCTTTTTCCCCGAACCGCCGTTGTTCCAACCGATTTCTGGCGTAAGCGTGGGTCGGACAGCTTTAAAAGCTGTTATTCAGCTTCCGCCGACACTCACTTAAAGCGCATAGCTGGTTTCATGTGTTCCTCTGTCCTGGTTGCTAAGATGTGACCTCAGTCCTTAAAACTCTCCGCAACGGACGAACTCATGGCTTGCGCACTTGTGCGCATGCTCATCCGTACACATCGGGCCCACACCTTTCCGAATGCTATTGTCCGTTCCCCGCCTTTTCTTTGCCAGATTTTGCTAGTCCGGGGTCGCTGTGTTACCGGTTCGTCTAGATCCGGGCCCAGCCGCAGCCCGCATTCCCCAGGTTTTTCGTAAACAACTTATGCATCGCAGTTTTGAAAGAATTGCGCCTTCTGCTGCTGAAAAATGCATGAAACAACGCACAGCGGCTACAAATGTTTTTGCTTCCAGAAGATTTATCGGCCTGGCTGAACCAACCACGTCGATTTTCTTATAATTCGGGCAACATTTGCTTGGCCTGCAACCGCCCTCGTAACGGACTTAACTGAAAAACCGTTGCGGTCTCCAATGCAGCCAGTTTCTTAGAACAGAGCAAATCGCAACTGGCAAGTGAGATGCGTTAACCGCCAGCCCTCCTCTCCATTCCTCAAACGTTTTATACTGCCTTCTATCGCTTATGACCCCTGTCATGGAAGCAGCCATCCTCTCCTTGAAGTTTTACCCCCGATGACGTCACTTAGGAGCCTACGCAGAGACATGCGCAGTGGGGACAAAACCACCCGGTATGTATCGCCTTGCGCCAGCTCTTTCGTCGCTTAGCGCCTCCGTTCGGCCGATGGATAGTGGTGCACTGTGTTCAGTGCCCGCCCGCTTTGACTGTGCCGCGTAAGCATTGTAACATGGATCGTTTCCTGGTCCTCGTTCTTTTTGCAAATTTTTGAAGCAGTCATTGCCCGCATTACGGCTTGGAAATTTCGGCGACACAATTGTTGCTTGCAAAGGCTACCTCCTGTGCTCTGAGAGGCTTTTTGACTTGGTGCAAATTTAATGTAGCAATGCCTTTTCAAAACTGATGAGGAATATTAACAGCAGGCAGCACAGTGATATCAACTGATCGGAATTGGCTATACGGTTATGTCTCTTACAGGGCGCTGTTCACTATCACCTGACTTCTGGCTTCCTGTGTTCGGCAGTGACCCTCATCACGACAAAGTTGTTGTGAGGCTTTCAAACATCGACTTACCGCATCTATCACCTTTTTTAGGTTAAGTTTTCAATGCTAATACAATCTGCAGTTGACACGCGCACAAACCCCAGTTTCTAACCATTCCACGCAATTTCTTACGCAGTGCTGTTTACTGCTTCCTTATAAATCGGGGTGCAAGCGTTCATCATTACTTTAGTAAAAGCCTCCGATGGGTGCACTGCCCCACAACCAGTTCCCCGATACACGCCGGGTCACGTCAGGTTTTCATTAGCCAAATGTACCCATTCTCCCACGTGGCACGAGCTCACCAGGTATAGCACTGGGTCGTCATCACGTGCGACCCATTTGCACGTGCGAACATGCCTGCCGTGCAGATGTGTGTAGTGTAGTGTAGTGT
>NW_023596297.1:31000664-31016338 GCF_011947565.3 Pollicipes pollicipes | reverse complement strand
GGCATCAAGCCTGGCGGCCTCCGACCCTCCGACGGGAGCATGAAGGCGCCTGTCAGTGCCGTCAGACATTCGAGCCTCGACCCTAAAACCGTTGACCTCACTGCGGCGACGCCGGTGAGTGGAGCGCTGGCACCGACAGTCCGCGGGAGGGCGGTGTTAGGTCCGGTCTAGCCTGTTGGAACATCCGCAGAGCCGCCATGTCCGGTCACGGCTCTTACCTGGAACATCCTTCGGAGCGGATTACGGGGTAGCTGGCGCGGGGGAGGTGCTGTGTGACACGGATATGCCCGCAGAGATCGTGAGCTTTCATGGACGAGGGGGTGGGGCGGAAAGATTGAACCCAAAGAGATATGCAGCTTGTGCGCTCTTCGTTGTCAGAACCGCGGCACACCCGGAGATGGAGGATAACCTAGTGGACAGACTTTCTGAAATGTGCGTTTAAAGCTCCTCTCCACAATCAGTTTATTGTTCTACAGATTTTCCGAGCTGTGTTTTGCCTAAGCGCATCGCGCCCGCGATGGCTTATTTCTACTGCATGCACTAGGTGGTAAGATGGCAGTCATTAATTCGGCAATAAAACACCGGACGCTTGCGATCGAATGGAATTTTTGACCTTGAGTTCTGAGCAGATTTGTCCTGTTAGTGATGAAATATCTGGCTGATGACGTCAGCCTTACGTGCGTCCTGTCCGGTGGTAGAGTGCAAGATTCCTCGGGACTGAATGCGGTGGAGGATCCGGTTGGAGGCAAAATATTAGGGCCAGCTTTGCACTGAAACTATGTTGCGCCCACGCATATGCTGAGAGCTAGAGTGCTAACACGCTTAGAAGTTATGGCATGTGTGGGGAAATAAAATTTTCAACTTTGAAAAACGGGCTTAAGATACCTGACTCGGAAAAAAAATGTTTGAGGACCCGGACTAGAAGAAACTGCTAGGTGAAAGGCTGTCATTCTGGAAACCATCACTTAAGCGGATTGATTAAGTGTGAAATATTTAGGATTCTGTCACGGTGCTAAGCGCCTTTGTACAAAGCTACGATATACAATCATTTTATCCATCACGGAGTAACAATTACTAGTTAGGTCAGCTATATCTTGAAACATTTTGTTAGTGGAAACCGTTATGGGATTGTAAATACGTTTCTACACCAACATTTGTTATGCGTCATAAGGTTTGTGACCCGGCTCTGTTCATTGATTTAGAATCTAGACGAGGATGCACCAAGCCCGAACTCACTCACGGAAGGAGAGAGAGCAAGGGAAAGAGAAGGAGAGAGAGAAAGAGAGAGAGACGAGAGAGAAGAGAGAGCGAGATAGAGAGAGAGATGAGAGAATAGAGAGACTAGAGGTAGAAGAGATCTACGACGCTTCTTTCTCTTCTCGTCTCTCTCGCTCTCTCTCTCATCTCTATCTCTCTCTTCTCTCATCTCTCCTTCTCTCCTCTCTCTCTAGCTCTCTCGCTCTTATCTCCTCTCTCTTACTACTCTCTCTCTCTCTCTCTCCTCTCTTCTCTCTCGAGAGCTCGAGCTCTCTCTCTCTCGCTCTCTCTCTCCATCTCCATCTCTCTCTCTACTCGCCTCTCTATCTCTCTCTCTCTCTCTCTCTCTCGCTCTCTCTCTCTCTCTCTCTGCTCCTCATCTCCTCTCTCTCGCTCTCTCTCACGAAGAGAAGAGAGAGAGAGAGAGAGGAGGAGAGAGAGAGAGAGAGAGAGCTAGACAGGCGGACGGAAACATACATATACATAGTGTATACACACATACATACATAGTGCATATATACGTACATACATACATGTATGCTTACATGCGTATATGCACACGTGCACACATACATTCAAACATGTATACACTCATGAATTCATGTATTCATCCATCCATCCATCAATTCATCCATTAATTCATCCATCCATCCATCCATCCATCCATACATACATGCATACACACATACATAATACATGCATACATGATGCATACATGCATGCATGCAAACAAACATACTTCAAGCATGCATACATGCATGCATACACACAGACATACAGACAGACAGACAGACAGACAGACAAACAGACAGACAAGCGGACGGACAGAGAGCCTGTAGCCGGCCGCCGTAACGCCAGCTCCCCTGCAGAGCCGCTGTCCGCGATGAGCCAGGCCGCGGATGCAGGGGCCGGCGGCCGGCCTTACATGGCGTGCGCTCGGATCACCTGGCGATGGCGGCGCGCGGCCAGATTAGACCGGCGCCGGGGAGGGGGGCGGCCCGGCACCGGGCGCGGGGCACCGCAACACGCCACCACCGCCGGATCAGAGCCGGCGGGCGTGACCGCAGAGCCAGGCCTCCGCACGCAAACGCGGCCGGTGCTCTGAAGGTAGGTGACTAAGGCCGGCACAGTCGTCTGTACGCCGGAAAGATTATTTGAGCCTCTGGTGAGTGGTGTTCTTGGCGAGGGCAACGTGTGGGTGCATCGGATTAACCCACCGCAGTTAGTTGGCTCATCTTTGTTCTTGTATCGAACTTGCAAAAGCTATTGATTTCGTATTGCATATTGGGTACTCATTGAGACAGAGTAGCTGATTTTGTTGTGGAGTGGTTTTTATGATAGTTTTTTTTCTATATTTCTTCGAAAGAGCTGCTGCCGGTGATTTTTTAGGTAGATAGCATTCAATCATAACTGGCTGTCGCTCCTTCACTTGTTTTGTCAGAGTCTCACGATGGCATGCTACGGATCTCAGCAGTTAACCGGCCCAACAGATTTCTTGGGACACGAATCTCTGAGATGTATGCCCAGCTTAAAGAGATAAGTGCACACGACGGAGGTGAATCAAAGCAATCTAAAAAGAAATTTCACTCGAAGCTGTCTGTCGCTCACGGCAAAGTAAGTCAGCACAACTTGGAAGCGGAATGGAACCAAGGCTGTTTATGCTCTGCTGTCCGTTACATCCCTTTTTATGATGACATCCCGTATTCTCTGAGGTTGGAGGCCAGACCTTCTCCAAAAGAATGCTATTAGAAAACGATTGACTGTGTAACCTGCAAATCCCCTGGGAAATTCCTCAATCGCCCCGCATACAAATCCGTGCTTAATGTACATATTCTGTTCCTTTTTTGCAGGCATTTTGGCGGTGCCCCGTCTAAAAACGGTCACTCATGTCCCTGAGAGCTAAGTAAGCAATTGACGTGACAGCAGGTTACACTGCTCAGTGACACGAGTGAGTTAGCTCACATAGTTCGGACGCTAGCGTTGACAGCGGCGCTCGGATCGATAATATGTACGGGCGACGCTACATTTTCTGTCGGCTTGCGAGGAAGCCTATTGTCTCGCACAGTGCTATGTCGCGTACGTATAGGCGTTAGCGGCAATCCTTTCGGCTCTGAACATCGTAATTCACGAAGCAAGCTTTTATTCGTGCTGACTGTACTGAAAATGAACCTGTGGTCATCTTCAGTTCCGTTTGTCGTTTAACACACCGCGCGAAAAATATCCGTTGGCGACTGTCATAACGTATCGGAACTAGAGGACTTAACGGTTTGAGTTTCATGCTCATCATGCTGAACGGGTATCTGGTGGATCGGTTACGGAACATAATACCCGTGAAGCCCTCTTTGCTGAGCCACTCTTAAAATAAAGAACCGTCCCATATCTTTTGTGTTACGGGAACAACAAAGACCTCGATTTGGAACGTTGAAAAATGCTGGCAGAGTATTTCTAGGCATGTCAGCCTTTTATGCATCGTGTAGGATGGTTCACTAATGAAAGATATGAGGACACTAGTCTGGAAACTTATTTACTTCGAAAGTTGATGTTAATAGATGTATGCATGAAAAGTCATGCATAGCAAAACGTAGCAGCCATGTCTGCATTGTCCACGATCGTCAGCTGTTTCTTTCCACCTTGCCAAAATCATGAGACGCTTTCAACCACATATCAAGCATGTAAAGGCCCTACTTAATAGCAACTGAACAACGCCTTGCCCTACTTAATAGCAACTGAACCTGTCAAATAACATGAAGTTTTATAGATCAAAGCCCTCTGCTATCCTTGAACTTATATGCCATCTCGACTACCGTGCTAGTGGACACACTGTCCAGGGTCCTTATTTCATATCATGTATCTTCATCAAAAGATGTTCAATAAAATAGTGAGCGCGGTCTGTTTTTAAGAATCATTCAACAAGTCAAGGGTACCTACTTTTGATCTCGCCATTGACCCACTAAGCATTCAGTATGCATGGGTCAGCAATGTAAATCATGACCAGGAGATTCGTGCAAGCAATCATCTCACCTGTGCTGACATTTGGGTTACAACACTCCGTAAAATGATTGACTCATGGTCGCGATGCATTTGACTCTTGTGGCATGCGGTGCGTTGTAACCGGCATCTTCTCATGAGACTCAAGGCTGCTGTTCTGTACCGCGTTGAAGTCTCTTCCTCACGAGCTAGTGCTGCTTGCTGCAATGCAGGCTCCTCGCACAGCTGTGAGTTCTCCACTATTGCAGTTTGGTACTAGCACTGCGGGCGCGATTGTCAGGGATGCAGTGTGGCAAACGCAGCCGGCGTGGGCCCCACGGTGCCCGATGGGGAGGTCGCGGTCGCTCTGACGTCACACCTAACCGTCAGCGCGACGCGGCGGCGCGCCGACGAGCGCGACGTACAGCAGGCGGAATGTGACGCCCATCCCCGGTGTGTACAGGCGCACGGACGTGACGAGCATGTCGAACGTCGCCGCTCAATGACAGGCGCACCGTGTTCCGTTATGCAGGATGGCTGCAGCATCTGGAGGGCGAGATCGACGGGCTTAGGGCGATGCAGGCCCTTCGTGACAGTCGTTCTTAGTCGGGAGTTTTGAGCGCGGCTAATCACGCCGCGAGGGCCCTCAAAAATGGCGCCCGCGGTGGAGTACGGCTCGGCGGTCACGTTTTCGGGATAATGCAGTTGCCGCTCCCGCCGTGTGTCTGGCTGTGTCAGTGTCTAGAGCCGGTCAGCCTTGGTCGCGGAGGCGGCCGGACGGCGAGCGGACCCAACGCCTCAGAGTACCAGCACCGACTCTGCCAACGACAGGCGGATCATGTCCTGGAGCGCGAGGACACGTTTTTCACTGGTGTCGGTTGCTCTGGCCAGTGGAGGGTACGAGGATTAGCCATCGTCGAAAGGCCTGCAGTGTCGGCATTTTATTCATTTCAGGAAAAGCCTTAATCCGCGCCCATCACTGCCTTAGTTCGCACCGTTTCAAGAGCGTACATGCTAATAATCGCGAGGACGGAAGGCCGCGCGAGGTGCCGGTAGCGTAGTGGTTAAGCTGCGCATCGGGAAAACCAGAGGTGCGGGCTGTGATTTCCCGCAGCGACCGTCCTTCCCGCCAGGGTGAGGGAAGGAACGCCACCCGAGTGGAAAGCCATTCCGGCATGCAGGACTGGGCGCACGACATTCGGATCATGCAAAGTACATACAATCCGTCGGCCTATTCTCAGCGGAAGCCGACCGACTGCCAAAGGATGACGATTTAAGCATTCAGGTGACTGCTTCTGACATATGAGCTCCATGTATTCGTATTCGTCAACATGAACTGTCCCGTGAATCACCAGAGGACTAATCACCAGACTTTTTCCTTCCTCAGAGCTGGTCTCTTGAGCAAGCTAGTTCGGGCTGAGGGTATTCGTGCGCACTGCTCCAGTGAGTGTTGCTTAAGTGCCGGGCCGGCCAGCAGTGCCGTTCCAGCAGGTGTTGGCTGAGGCTGGCGGCGGGCGCCGAGGCGCGGCGGTGGCCAGAAAAAGGCGGTGTCGGCGGCACTGGCGCGTGGTTGACCCGTCTCACGAGCCGCGCGGTCCGCTCACACCGCGACGACAAGGACGACCGGAAAGGCCGCGCCTGACGTCACACGCGGGAAGCACGAGGATGCGCGGCGCGAGGAATGCCGCCGCGCCGCCGGCGAGCTCAGCACCGCTAGCGTCGCTCCGGGAACGGGCGGTAGCCGGACACGCCGCTTCCGCCTCCTCATCCGCGCGTGGTCGCGCTGCCCGGAAAGTCCTTTGGAACCGGCTTCTGGACTCACGTAGGTGGTGTGGCTGCCAAGTGCGTGCCCCCCCCCGCACTTTTGAGAGCGGCTGGGATCAGTGGATGGGTAGTGCAGACGATTGTTGGAAATGCCGGCCCGCGAAGTGGGTGCCATTCGCTGGATTTTTTCAGATTTGGAAAAGCCCTGCATGTTTCAGTTGGAAACAGCCTAAAGATCAACTTGTCAGTGTCTGCGAGGCATAGTAAATTGCCCAACCATGCATATTTGTCTCGCAATATGTACCGTATCAGCTTAGTACCTGCCTGGCTGGAACTGCATAATACCATTCCAATTTCTGCAGGCGGGATTTTCACCTCTTAGCTGAATGATTGTTGAAGCCTGTCAGATGTATTATGTTAAAGAAAGGCAGACATTCTCTTTCCCGTTCCAGGAAATCGGGGAAAAGTGATAAATCCCGAGGTAGGTAGAGGCGTTAAAGGCTCCCAATGGTCGCGGGTATCCCATTACAGGAGCCAAATCGTGACTTGTGATTGTGAGGCACTATACTTACGGTATGTTAAAAGCTGTTTTACCAGACCAGATGCTTCGCTATCCAAATGTTTCACTATTGATAAATAAAGATATGAATAAATCACTGCTGCGACAAGGTAAAAATACGAATCATGTCACCTGTGCAATCCGCGCAGCTGGAAGTGAATGATAGTTGTCTGCAATATCACTTCTAATCAAATGAATTATCTACCACTTTGATCCATAACCCCTCTATACTAAGACATGAGAAGGGTCAACACAAAACTGTACGTCACAGAGCAAATACACAATTGTACGTGTGATGCCGTCATCCGTGCTCCAGCTACAATACAAGGAAACACGAAATATGTTAAATATCTAAGATGTCCAAATGAATAAAATTATGGATTTTTTTCCAAAACACTCATCGGATTTCCAGCACTGCCGCAAAGAAGGCTTGTATGGACAGGACATTATTAACCATATTGAAGAAGTTCGGCATTCAGTACACTGCCGTTTATTACATCAATTAATGATGCACGAAAACGAGTCATATCTGTCATAATTTAGGGTATCATTCAGCACTTTGTCCAGCACATTATAGCTAAACCACGAGCAGCATTACAACGCTGACTTGGCCTGCTTGAAGTTGACGCTGCAGCCGCCTGTCCCGGCCACTGGTGTCTGACGAGTTCCAAGACTACCGGTTCCGGCGCCGACCCTAGCACGGCCTGGTGCGGCGCCAGCCTCCAGAATGCCCGCCTCTCATTACCATATCAACAGCGGCGACCAGCCGGGAGGGGGGATACACGGACCTAGCCTGGGGCGGTTCAGAGGGGTCGAGGAGGGGGGGGGGGGAGGGGGCGAGCAACTGCGGCTGACGCCCTGATCGGCCCGCCCACCGGAGGTATGTCTGCTCGGCCATCCCAACGGTATGCCGTGACTCATGCGGAGCTGTGTGACGGAGCAAGCGGGTCTGCTAGATGCAAAGACGGCCCGGGCATCCCCGCATAATGGGCAGACGATGAACCAGGATGTTAAGTGGATAAGCCATGGTCAGCCAAGTGGGAACTCCTCGGGTGAATGACCTGGTCTGCAGGTACCCGCTATGCCAGCCGTGGCTTGGAACAAATGTGCAACTAGTGGCCGACATACATAATTGTTGACAAGCTGCACGAGTTCAGGAGATAATCATCATCGTCGTCCCCTCGTGCATAGCCAAGCAATGCTGCCAATTTTTCGACTGATATGGAGTCTGCAGCCAGCGTACTAAGATGATGATCACAGTCAGCCTCTTGAAGACGGATCCAAACGGACGCCGGCTGCAAAACGTCGAGGGCATAATCGTAGTCACGTGAGAGCCTTGACTGCCTTCACATTAATAAATAAAGACTCCGGCTACATGCTAAGTCCTCCATCATGCCGCTTGCGTCAGCTCGTACATTCATTAAAAAACCAGGACATGTTGCTGATCGTTCTGCTTAGCTTTGGTATTTTCTCACCATAACCCCGTTACGATAAGAGGTCACTGGCTTATCCAAAGCCGGGTGGTGGGTAATGGGACAGAGGAAGTCTGGGAACAGGTCTGGGAAGAAACAGAAACAGCCTCCCAGCCTCACAGCTCTGGGAAGAAAATTAGCATCAATGGTACCGTGCTGCATGAAAAACCCGACTTAGCAATTTAGCAATTGACTTTGCCCCCGACTCGAATGAGGTTCCGCTTCCACTGGTTGCTGATGTCGCTAAACAGGCCACACACACACACACACACACACACACACACACACACACACACACACACACACACACACACACACACACACACACACACACACACACACACACACACACACACACACACACACACACACACACACACACACTTATCTTATCGTTACATTGACACATGTCTCTCTGAATTCAAATAGATATGATAGTTAATCTATATGCAGATGTACAGCTTGATAAAAATGTCATCTTAAATGACCATTGGCAAACCAGAAGATCTGCTTGCAGAGGTCAAAGGAGGCCAAGTGCAGGGGTCCGATGAGGGTTTTGCGGAAACAATCAGCAACAGGACCCAGACTACGCGCTGGAGCGGAGCGTGCACAAAATGGAATGCACACCGAGCGTAGCGCACATTCCAAGCCTCGCACAGCAGGCGTCGGTCCCGCGAGGCACGCTCCCAGATCCGCTCAGCGACCGGGCAGTTTGCATACGACAGACACTACCGATGGACAACTGTCATGCCGTCCACCGCTCCCGCGGTCGCTGGCCGGGCACGCACGTGCCGACAAAGAGCCGGACGCCGTGACCACGCGGCGTGTCGTCCCCACACAGCACCGAGGCCGATCGCGTGCGGATAAGACGCCACCGGTAATTGTGAGAACGGCCACGGGCTCTCAGCAGGGTCTGAGGCAACGGGTCGGGTGCGCTGTGCGAGGACGCTGTTCCCACGTGCGTACAACGGTCGTACGCAACGCCTGCCTAGTGCCGTCGGCCGATCCTCCGGCTGGGCGCAGCAGTGCCGGCCCAGCCCGATTCCCTGACGGCGCTCGGGATGACACCGCGGTACGTCAGGTCATCATCAGGCCATCAGGTCATCAGGTCTTACACTGGCGTCAGGTCAGTGCGGGCGTCACGCTTCGCCCCAAGAGAGCGGCGGGGTTTTCCAGGCGGCCGCCTCACCTCCCTTCGCCGCGCAGTCTCGAGCTCGTTGCCGCCGAGAAAATGAGTCGCCGCCGCCGCCCGGCCGACCGCCACTAGCTGGATGGCTGACACGGTCCTCCGAGTGTGCCGATCTAGCGATCAGGTGCATTCGTCCGGTGCTGATCCGGTGCTGCGCGCCGCCGCTGCGAGCTCATGAGCCCACGTCCAGTAGCCACGTGCCGGCACACAGCTCGGGATGCAGGACGAGAAGTCTCTTCGCGTGCTGCCGCGCCATCTGCGTGAGCGCAAACATCACGAGTCGGCGCTAAAGGCTCGTGCAAACAGTGGCGCGCCGATGCCGCCAAACGGTCGGCCCGGTCAAGGATCGACGCTGACGGCAGGCGTCGATCACGGGAGACGCAGGCGATGGCCAGACTCACCCACGCTTGGCAGGCCATCACGGAGCTGGAATGAGATAAAATGACCATGGGGGGGGGGGGGGGGGGGGCGGCCGCGCGGCCTCCCACTGGCCTCCAGCCGGTGACGCGATGGCAGCCGATGGCACGCAGTACGGTGCGCCACGTATGCTGATTCCACAGAGTGCTTGTGAAAGCGCATGCGCGATTAGCTTCTTCGGAGGTGCGCGTTGCATGTGCTGTATGAACATTGATTTCTTTGCAGTCTTTCGTGTTGGACTTCGACTGCATGAATGCCTTTGGCCAGTCGCAGTCCTTGGACACAGCCATACTTGATTCAGCAAATTTGTGGTCCCCTGTCAAAACTATCGTGCATTTCTACGTGGACGTGGTTGAATAACTCCGCATTGCATATCATGTCTGCCCGAGCACTATCAATTGAAACTTTGCTAAGACATCCCCAGGATAACGCTATGTAAGCGTGCGTATTTGGTAAGATCACTGCGGAGCTTGTCTCAAGCGATGCATACAATTGTTGCAGAGACGTCATGACAGCACATACAACGGCTTAGAAGTGGTCTGGGTTATCAGTGGCAATAAATCATACTGAGGTCAAATCACTGAGGGCTATATTGTTTAAAAAGATCTAACATCAACAAACGAGCTCCAAATCAACTCTGTAAATGACCATCCGAGCAATATTCAGTTCGTGCTGAATCACAGCTATACGACTGAGAGAGAGCTATCATGGAAGATTCATTGACACAAGTGATGCGTCAAAAAGTCCATCCGTGGTATAAACTAATTTGCTTGCGGTCGGTCACGTCTCACACCGATTCATTCAACAGCGCATGCGACTTCCCCATTAGAAACCCTCAACCCAATAATGGCGCCGCCCTTCATGCACTCATAATTTGCGACGGTGGTCAGGGACTGCCGTGAGTGAAACTGATCGATGTCCTGGTGACACTCGCATATTGCAAACTAGTATAGCACGCTTCATAGCTCCCGTTGGATCGTATAAATGAGCGTGTAATTTGTCCTCCTGGGAATAGGTCATTTCAGAATGTTACGGTAGATATGTGATGGTGTGGGGTGGATTCTTTAGCCGGCCGCTCGGATTTCGATTCATTGAAAACTACCAAAGCTATAGCATTTGCCTCCTGAATAACCTGGATTAGGAGTTCCTATCGACGTACCTTGCGACAGAGCGGAATCAATGAAAGGTGTGCCTTTGCTGAATAACAGCTATCTTGGATCATATGTGGGTGTATTTTCAATTTTCGTGACAGTGTCTCTTGTGTTACTTTCAAAACCACGATGGCAGCCTGTTGTTCGGAAAGGTGACAGAATTCCGTCATTCAGAGCTTTATATGAATAACGTATGGGAAGGCGCATGACATTTAAGTACTTCATTTACCGTGGCCGAGTTCCAAAACGATAGATGAGCGTGCTTCTAAGCGCACAATTTTGAATAAGTGTAGTTGTTACGTGATGCCAGGTGATTTTACCTTAGGCCTTGACATCATGTAACTTAAAACGGTGTCATGAGGCAATACCAAAACAAATTTTTGTTAGATGAGGCGTGAGGCTATCAATAAACGAATCACATAAAATGGGACAAAAGGCGTTCCACCAAACAGAAGACAACACATACAAATGTTGTTTTCCATACGTCATTTGAAGCCACAAAGTGTGGAAGTTCGTCGCTCTCAAAACGGATAAGGACTGTTCTGTACTGGGGCTAGCCTATAAAGCAAGCTTTGCTGCAAAATACTGAAGCCTTTAGCAGCAACTTTACCGAGTGGCAACGGTCAACTGATGGGTTACTGTCTGCCCAAAGTCCTGAGCACGTTGGCGTGCCAGATGCAGAAATCGAGGGGAAGGCGGATGCATGGACAGATGACATCCTAGACCAGGTGGTCTGAAGACAACGGGGTCTGAAAAATTCAGCGGGGAAAAATAAGTTAAAAAACTAGCGGACATTCCAGAACGTTAGCCTATCATGTTGCTTTTCGGTTCAAATGCCCAGCATCATGATACGCGTGATAAAAACAAGCTTCATTGTAATATTGTATTACTAACAACATATGAGACATTAGGATGGAACACTGTGAACACTATGATAACTGATGTCTATGTGAGAACATGACTGACATGCACATAAAATAACCTACACTCACAACGAACAAAATGTGTGCCCGTGTCCCCTCAGCGGAAAGCCCCAACAGTTAAGTGGTAGTTATTTTGCGGTAGCAAAATCAGACTGTGTTATAATCATACCAAAAATGTCCAAGGAACACGTATTGACATTGCAAACTTCGCTGCGACAACCGTAACAGACATCCCTTGAGAAACTTACGAAAAGAAACTTAAAACGCGCACACAACAAATCCGAATTGCTTGCAATGCCACCTTCACGGCGGAAGCTACTTGGATAGCTGACGAACAAAGACGTGCAACTTTACCCTCATTACCATCGAGAAGAATAGGTATATGTCACATAATCATCTCCGTTTTACAACGCAATTGTTACAATCCTTTTGAGTGCAAAGGCTCAAGGATCCGTGCGAAAACCAGGCTTATGACAGGCGGAAGTGAACTGCCCTATATTGCGGTGCCATTGTTGATGAAAACGGGCCGGAACGGTTGCACTGACCTTGATTTTGAACAATGTGACACATGTTTCCAGCTCAGTGAAGATGGTGAGGGTAACTTGAAAGCATTTTTAAAGACACTATAGAGTGGCAAACATCAAAACACTGCATTCGTGAACAGCAAGCAAGCAATAGCTAAAAGCTCTGAACAATGGGGAATGGAACTTTAAATACTTATGATGAAAAATGATACTACCCTATCTCCTGTTATGCAGCAATGAGGTTTCACATCTCGACAGGATGCCTGGAAAAGAGACAATGAGCAGAAGCTCTCAACTCCGCAAAGACCGGACAGCAATAACCTTTCAGACATCACGAACAGATACCAGCGCCTACAAACACAAACAGCCAACAAATATGTCACCGCACGGCGACGGACTACCGCTCGCACAAACAGGAGCACACCGCTCGCACCGATCACCGCTCGCGTTGAGGCCACGCTCCGCCGCCGCTCGTGCACGGAGTCAGCGGCGCCGCTCCGGCGATGTGCGATGTACGGCGTCACCATCCACACCTCAGCGGCGGCGACGCGCGGCTGCGCGGGCGGCGCAGCTCTTCGCACGTGCTCCACGAAGGTCACGACCGGAGCTGCGGATGGCGCCAGGTGGCAGCAGCGCGGTGCCGACTCCTGCACCGGTCATCCGCTGGAATCCCGGCACTTTCTCTCCGGCCAGGCAAGGTCAGCTGCTGATCTTCACGAGCTGGAGGGCTGAAGCCCGGCCCCCTCCTCCTCCGCCCCCTCTCGCGGCGCGACGCTGACCCGGCTGGTATAAAACCGCCCGCCCAGCGGTGAATCCTCACATTCGGGTAGTCGCCATCTACTCAGTGTGGACCCAAGCGAACCTTAGGTGAGTCCGCGCTGCTGGCTGTGTGTGCTCGTGGTGATGGCGGTGACGGTGATCAGGGAGCCGGCGGCGCCGCCAGAGCCGACACTCGGACTCAGCTGAGGACACCGGAGGCGATCCGGGCTCCGGCCTCGTGCTCCGTGCTCCGCTGCTCCGGTGTTCCGTGCTCCAGTGCTCCGATGACCCGTGCTCGGGGCAGCCTGTGTCGACCGGAGCACCGCCGAGAAGTGTACAAATTGGCATGGGCCTCGAGCCGATGCTTATAACTTCCAATTCATCAAGCCTGCTCATTTAGAAGTGGTGAACATCTGGTTTTAAGTTTGTTGCCACATGCAAATGCTTTTTGAGTGCCGTTTCAAAATCGTAGGCCTATATGTAACCATAGATTATTTCTTGATTACCCTGATTTGCGCGATCGATACTTGTCTTTCTTTCACCTTGTTTACCCAAAAACAGTTTGATTTAATTTTAAACCAGAAGAACTGTTATCTCCGTTTCATTTTTGATGATAGGGAGCGATAACCAGCTTTATGACATTGTCACTTAATTTTGCTTGAGAACCGCCGATCGGAAATTTAAGAGCATTAGCACCAATTTATCGTATATTTGCAGCCACAACTAAGCTACCCGTTGAACTCATCTTTCTGGAGCATGATAAAAGAAAGGTAGACGGCATTGGTCGGGGCAGGTTATGTATAACTCATTTAGTCATCACGTTCTTAGGTTAGCCATTAGGACTGTTAGGAGCCCCTCAGCTGACATCATATACCGATCATTTGAGTGATCTCAGTCAGCATTTGCGAGTCCGAACATCAGGTGACGTTCTCGTTCAGGGTTTTTTTCCACTTTGGCATGAACGCTGGCTTATTTGCAACATCCCCGTTCATGGTGGCTCACCGCGGCAGTCTGGTGCGCCTGCGCCAGGTTTTAATTATGAATGCTCATTGGTCCACCAGGGCAGCGAGCGCGCTCTAGAATATCTAGTGGTGGTCATTGGCTGGCATTCAAACGTCGCCAAGGATTCGCTCGCAGGCGCCGTGAGGTCAGTGAGGCCCTCAATGTATTCGGAGGCCTCCTAGTCTGTGGTCCAGTTACAATCCCCCTCCCCCTTTAAAGTGGGCCGTGCACATGCCTGATCATCGGCGGATGTGACGGCAGCGGCGTTCCCTGCCACCCATGCCCAGGCGAGATGCCAGCCTTTTTGCGTGCTTGGCGCCGTGTGCAATCTCTCACCCCGGGAGAGAGAGAGGGCCAGGCAACGCGGGTCGCCTCCATTGTTGTTGCACACAAGCCACGCGACGCGCTGCGCCTGGCCGCAGCTTTTTGCGCTGCATTTCACTTTCCGACGTTGGCCAACGGATGTTGTGACCCGGTGCGGTCGGTGCGGCCTGTTTGGCGCGCGGCCCCCAGCCGACGTTTGTGGCGCGGCGGCGCCGAGGCTGGTGCCGAGAAGGGGGACGAGCACCGCTTAGCCGCTCCCCGCCGTCTCGGACATCGCCGTGGGCAGTAAAGTCCATCCAATCTCATGCCTGGCTTACCGACATATACCCGCAACCATTCGCAGCTGGGAAAGAGAGAGGTACATGCCGGTGAGAAGTGATTGGACTTTATTGCCCACTGCCCACGCCTTGCTAAGCTTGAGTCACAGCCATAAGGTCCAATCACTGATCCCCATGTACCTCCTCTCTGTTCCAGAATGTGGCGGATTCTGGTTTCCTTCCTGTTGTTCGCTGCGGCTGCGGCCCAAAACCAGGGCTCCGGCTTCGCCAGCAACCTGCAGCTCGCTGACGGATACCTGCCGCCGCCGACGCCCATTAACCCAACGACCGTAACAGCGCCATGCGAGTCCAAGACTGTCGTCTACCGCACGCAGACGCGCGTCGTCACCAACACCATCACGCGCACGGTTGTGTCGACGGTGCCGCAGTACGTCACGAAGACGAACGTCGTCACCAGCGTGGTGCCGAGCACCATCGTCAGCACCCGGGTGTCCCAGGTGACGTCACTTGTGGTCCAGACGCGCATCAGGACGAACGTGATCACCCAGGCGGTGACGCGCACCGTTAGCCAGCCGGGCCAGACCCGCACCGTCACCTCGGAGCGTCTGCAGACGGTGGTCAGCACAGTTACCCAGCAGCGGGTGCAGACCCGCACTACGACCGTCGTGCGCGTGCAGACCCAGATCAGCCGCGTCGTCCAGACCATCACCCAGACGCAGACGCAGACGGTGCCGCAGGTGGTGTACGTCACGCGCACGGTGCAGGTGCCGGGCCGCACCGTCATTAACACGCAGACCAGGCAGGTGGTGCAGACCCGCGTCAGCACCTACCAGCCGCCGCCACAGACCCGCATCCAGACCAAGATCGAGTACGTGACGCGCACCGAGACCCGCCAGGTGCCCGGCCCCACCGTCACGCAGACGCGGGAGGTCCTCTCCACCCAGGTGGTGTTCACCACGCGTGTGGTCACCGTGCCCCGCATCAGCACGCGCGTGGTCCAGCAGACCAGCCAGCAGGTACAGTACGTGACGAGCACCCAGGTGGTGACGCAGACGCAGACCCGCCTCATCACCTCCACCGCCGTGGTA
>NW_023596297.1:30992264-30999664 GCF_011947565.3 Pollicipes pollicipes | reverse complement strand
TATATATATATATATATATATATATATATATATATATATATATGTACATCAAGTTCCAGCCATGTGATTACATTGTTCACACTTTTTAGGCGGGAGTAACAAAGTGCGGAGTTCCAGAGGTAAAGCGCCATCGAGCTGCGCGACACTGTACAGCGGCACCACCTACCCGCCTCCGTCCTCGCGCGCGGGAGAGCAGATCAGCGTCCTGGCGGGTAGAGCGTGAGCGGAGAGAAGAGTTGTCCTGTATTTTAGAAGCAAGAGGTTGCAAATCGCCGGTAACACGTATTTTGCGAAGCAAGTTAATGGCGCGCTGTTGATAGAGCCGACTGGCAGTAAGTCATCCCTGTTCCTCGCACACGACCAAGATATAATCAAATTTGCGACGGCTGGAGACGACGCACAGCGCAGAGCTTAAGATCCTTTGGGGGCCTTGTGTCCTTTTCTCCGACCCATTGTCATAGATGACGAGGTAACAGCAAGCGTGTGAAGGGAACGAGACATTGACCGGGTTAGACAAGTCAGGCGGGATCTGATGACTCACACGGCACAACCCGATGTGCTTTGCCATCACCGTCGGTGACCACCGTTGTCCTTCTCACTTTTTGAGAGGGTAGATCCTGAGAGCTCCATGTTAGGTGCTCGTCGAACACTTCTTCAAGAGTCCTCACGGTGAAACCTTCACACACTGCGTCCTCGCGGAACCGAGCAGCATCGTAGCCATGCCTTGCAGTATTGACGGGAACCACAAGCTATAAGTTTCGTTTTACCAGCATTTACTGTCAGACTGTAGGAATGGAACCAGATCCTTAAAGACACAGGTGCCTGCTCCAATGTAGCAATGAGCCGTGGGAGGAAATCTTGTTCCAAATATAAATACTTCGGTATCAGCAGCGTACCTGGCCACGTGCACGTGAGAGGCGAACTGAGACATGTCAGTGGCAAATATCTGAAGGAGGAGTGGGCCTAGAAAGGATCCTTGGATCGGCCAGGGGCTTGGAAGTGCGTTGATTACCATGCCAATCAACGGTACAAGCAGATTGGGTATGACCACGGAGGTAAGAAGCGAGCCAGGTAGGATCAATGAAACTGCCTTGAAGTTTGAGAAATGCTTCGTGTGGTCGATCTCATCAAAGCCTTTAGAAAGATCGAAAGACCCAGAAGGTAATGAAGGGTAAGTTTCTAGCGGTCAGTGGCGACAAGGTATGGCTGGATACGGTAAGGAGCACGGTCTCTTTGGAAAATGGGGAGCAGGAGTAAAGCAGTCGCTGCACCACCCTTAGAATGTTCCATGTAATGCTTCCAGGAGTAAGGATATTCACAGGACAAATACGGACAAGAGTAAGGCAATTCAAACTAGTGTTGATAATGTGAGGAATGACGTGACAACCGATCTTTAACAAATCTTGACAGCTTTAATCCAAACTCGTCTGTCCCACAGCCTCCTGAATTATTCATAAAAAAGAGAGGACGGAGAGAGTCGATAGCCATGGGTTTTGGCAGATGGGAAAAGGCACAGGCGCCTAACGTGGGCAGACAGCATGGAGCCTTAAAGGGCCCCCACTTGGTTCGTCCTCACCAGCGACACGGGGGCCCAGCCCCCAAAGTACTCGTTTAACTCTTTGGGGGCGGCATGAGTTACAACTCCCTGTGTGGGTTTCTTGCCCTGCATGGCTTGGTTGATGGTTCTAAACGTGTTGGTGGGACATTTATCGCACCCTATGGGACACCACTTGTTTCTCTTCTTCTCCGGACACCACCTTCTCCAGACACCACCCTCTCCAGACACTTCCTGGTTACGACCTATCCAGGCTTAGGTTCCGTACTAACTCGCTGCGTCCTGATGTAGACACAGGGCATGCCTACGTGCTATGAACATTACATATCCATCTTCAAACTGCTTAAAATCGCACAACTTCATTCATTCTGTAATGGAAATAATTCGCACATGAACGGAATGGGAAGAGTGAAAGCGTCGGAGAAAGGAAGGGAGGAATACATAGTGATTTGATTTTATGGCTTGGCAGCCTGAGGAGCCACGTATTTCAGCGGCGTCTGCCTCAGGGGAGATGCATATTTCAGCAGCGTCTGCCTTAGAGGAGCTACCTATTTCCCCAGCGTTTGCCCCAGAGTAGCTACATACTTCAGCAGCGTCTGCCCCAGAGGAGCAACATATTTCAGCAGCGTCTGCCCCAGAGGAGCTACATATTTCAGCAGCGTCTGCCCCAAAGGAGCTACATTTTGCAGCAGCGTCTGCCTCATCCGTCTCACGCCGATTTGACCTTTGCTCGGAGCAAACATTAAGCTCTGGGCATTTCGAGCAGCACACCCGATGTCGGTTCTAAGACATGCACGTCAGCAGACTACAGGCTCAGATCGAGCTTCCCGGATGCATTGTCCGCAAAGTCCGCAAAGTTGGATCTGGCTGGAATGCGATCATGATAAATTTTGAGCATTTTAATGACAGAGAGTTTTGAGCTGGTATAACTATATATAGCTTGTAGTTAAAAGATAGTTTGCTGCCGATTTGTGCTGGTGTGAAATAGTTGTGGGACGTGTTGGTAAGGGCCAACCGAAACGCTTCTGCAATTGACAAGTGTCTACAAGAATGCTAGGATTCTGAGGATTTTCAGCGAGAGGCCATGTGCTGTCAGCAACGCTATTTGTATTATTGGGTTAAGTTGACTAACTTTTGTAACACAACTGGCGCTTTTGTTGCTCCGATTGTCCATGGTTTGCACGCCTCGCGATGGCTCGCTGGTTCTCTCGCTCGCCTAGGCTGTACATTTCAGACCAGATTTTCCGGTCCGAGAAAGCGGCTGCTTTTAACCACACAGCTTACCAGATGGTCGACATTGAATGCCTCTTGATGACGTCAGTGGAGAGGCGGGGATTTGTGGAAAGCGCGGCGGTCAAGAGCACTGTTTGAGCGTTGGGCGTTGTTGATGGAAAGCTTAGCTGCAGGAGCTCCACTCCCGTGGTGTCGGTGCCGGGGATGGGCATAAGACTATGCTATGTCAGCATCTGCCTGGGCTTAATAGGTGCTTTAGAGAGGTATGTGATCTCGCGCGGCATACTAATATCGCCAAGATATATGTTGAGAAGGTAGGTACTTTGAGTAGGGCCAGCATCGGCTCCATACGTGTTCTGCGCAAGGAACCAGAGACAATCGACGCACCGTGCGGCACTATGACATGGAATCGCACCGTGTGGCGGTGAAGCACTGTGTGGTGGTGTAGCACTGTGTGGCCGTGTGGCACCGTGTGGCCGTGTGGCACCGTGCGTCGGTGTGGTACTGTGTGGCGGGGTAGCACTGTGTGGTGATGTAGCACTGTGTGGCCGTATGGCGCCGTGTGGCCGTGTGGCACCGTGTGGTGGTGTGGTACTGTGTGGCGGTGTAGCACTGTGTGGTGGTGTAGCACTGTGTGGTGGTGTAGCACTGTGTGGCTGTGTGGCACTGTGTGGCCGTGTGGCACTGTGTGGCCGTGTGGCACCGTGTGGCGGTGTGGTACTGTGTGGTGGTGTAGCACTGTGTGGTGGTGTAGCACTGTGTGGCTGTGTGGCACCGCGTGACCGTGTGGCGCCGTGTGACCGTGTGGCACCGTGTTTGTCGCAACCACTCCACGCCGCTAAGCAACAGAAGATGCGTGCGAGCGTGTGAGACTCGATGACGAACTGTTGGACCGAAGTACGCATTTGGTGGGGTAATTGTCAGAGGTCTCTTTGCGGGCTGTAGCTAGTGCTGTACTACTAAGAATTCATGATCATCTGATCAGGATCACGTCGGTGATCATGATGACCACCGACACGAGATCAGCATTGCACGTAGTGCCTGTGCCTATAGTCAAAAATACCTTAGTTGTTGGTTATCAGCATTTTCACTAAATGTTGGTGGTTATAGTGGCCATGGATAGTGCCTGCTCATCCCACAGCCCCGGTCCCGAACCGCACACTCAAGCGCATTGCGTCTCCCCATGCTTCAGTTATGTTTACCACCGCCAGACCGTCAGCTAATTGCACAGAAGTCGCAGCTTTCCTGAGCGGCACTTTTCCTGCCACCGACAAAAAGCTGGTGTTGTTCCATTGGAATCCGCTTTGTGCCCCATGTGACATTGACCGGCCTGAAAGATAAATGCCTGTGGCCGAATGCCAGACGCTGCAAGCGGGCATTAGCAGCCCAGTCGTGGGAAATTCAGCCAACAACAGGCGACGCTCGTAACAACAGGGTGTCCAGTTTCCGCATTGTGCGCTGCTGTGATTATCAGACATGGTAGTGTCATTGCATCATTATTTAAGCAATAGGTATTTGCCAGGATGCGGCTCGTGGTCACCGGGGCCTGTAATCGTCGGTTGACAAAGCTTCAGTAAGGCCTCAGATTACTAGCACGCGTTAGGGAAGATGGCTTCCGAGGCGTGGTACCTTTGGCAGCCGTAGATGTGGGGAGGGGCTTTCTGTGAGGGGTGTGTGCGCTGCCCTGCTGCTGGACCGCCGCTGGATGTTTGCACGTCGCCCGCGACTGTTGTCACGCCTCCACAAAAGAGCGAATTCATACTGACGGGCCCATTGGTCAACATACGAGCCAGATGATGTTAGCGCACGACTCGGCACCTTGTGGCTCCGATACACCCGATGTCAACACACGTTCATGTGAGCCACAGAGCCGGGATGAAGCGGGTGACCGGGGCATTGGCGAGATGGTAGGTCTGGTCAAGCGCCATGCACGGTTGTCTCCTCGTACCGTGCGCCTTAACCACGGTGCCCCACCTCTACCTTTTAGCTGATGGTAATATTGAAATGGGGAAAACCTAACCAGATGCATTGGTTATGCGTCCAAATTTGCAGGAATCCCACACTACCGGTGAATTACATTGGCACGAGTCCGCTGAATAACGAGCCTGGGAACCCCCTTCGGCCTCAACTAATTCACACAGACTTCATGCATTTGGTGCCCCACCATACTCACTCCAAGCTTACGCATCTGCTGACACCCACATCACCCCACTCATTTCTGGCTCGCACACAGTTGGGATCCCCTCCCCCCCCCCCCTCTCCTGTTTTATCAGCGGCTTGGCCTTATAATTGGCACGTCTGCACGGGTCCTCGTTAAGCTAAATTTAGCTTGTTCAACGTATTTAAACTCCTAGTGAAACCACGTGCATGCCCTATTTGAAACATATCTGGTTAGTTTATCAGCTTAACACCGAAGGAGCTACTGGGCCGGCATCAGGTGTCCAAAGCTGGACGACGACTTGTTCCCTCGCCTGGCCCCCTGGGTGACGACCCTCTATTCAAATAACGCTCCCCCGCGTCTCGTCCACAGGTGGGACGGCCCACCCTTCCTTCGGCCACGCTCACCGTTCGCAGCTTTCCGCTGCCGCGTGCACGCTTTAGGCAGCGCCTCGGCCAGCACGGAGACGTTATCTCCGGCGTTTCTGCGCCTTCGCTTACCGCCCGCCGGAGTGAACTTTTCAAAGCACCGCCCACGGCATGTCTTCCAGAGACCTGGAAGTCGACAGCGCGTCCAATGGGACGGTGCAGCCCCTCGGCAGACAGCGAGCGCCCGACGTAACCTGCGTTTTCTTACGCCTTACGGCGTCCAGCGACCCGGCTCCTTGCTATCCCCCTCCTCCCCCCATGAGGCCTCCCGAACATCCCGCCATCAAGAGCTCATAGGGTCTGGCGTGCACCACGTCGGGAGAGAACGGGCTGCGTCCTGTTCTTTCCCAAGGCATTATACACTGACGGATAGACCCAGCTACTACCGTGCAAAATCCGGCATCCCGGGCGGTCCCCACTGGTACTTGGTCATACCATGACCTATGTTTCTTCATGCCGTCACGTCTGAGGTCAAATGAGAGACAACGAAAAGGGTCGACCGTCTCTTAGTCCCAAAAAAGCGAAACCGAGCATTTGGGTCGCGCTACACGCAAACATACATCTGCGTAAGAGCAGCACTGCGGCCGCCTGACTACTCAGTTCTGCTCATAGCCGAGCCACATTGCTCGGGCGCGTTCCGTGTCTCCTCCCGAGCGCTACCCCGGCTGGTGCCTCGCGAGAGACCTCCTCTGGTCTCGCGGAGTCGCAGCCGGTCTCTCGAGACGAAGCGGACTCGGCGCATCCCGCCGTGATGTCTCAGCGCACACGGCAGGCGATCTCTCTCCGATCGCTGACTAACAGCCTGGAAATCCCGTCCGTTTAGGAAAGTTCGACGTCGAATTCCTCCAAGACGAGAGAGATCCTTGCCAACCGAGCGTGGTCACCGTGCGCAAATCAGGCAGTAAATCGAGCCGGATCAGGCAATACAGAAAAAACATGGGGAAAGGGGGGAGTACACGTGCTCGTTGAAGGAATTCGTGCATGTGCGCTGGACGGGGCTCAGTGAGGCTCTCACCGTCCCGAGTTACCGGGAAAAATTAAGGTAATCAGAAGAGAAAAACTGCACAAACAGCCAACAGACTAACGCCACAGCCAAAGCAGGACTTCAGGAATATGCAGGCGTAGCCCGTACGCCGCGTCTGGCCGTGACGCGGACCGTCGAGGACCACGATTAGCTGCTCTGCCTCCACGTCGGCGCCTCCGACAGCAAGATCAAGATAGCCTTGGCGCGGGCTAACGAGCGAGCCGTCGCGCCTAAGTGCGCGTCAACGGCCTCGGACACCATGCCGTTCTACGGCGGGCGCGAGTGCGCTTTTGTCGTCATGGCCAAATCGCCTCCAGCCCCGATTCCACGCTGGACCTCCAACACGCTCCCTTGTGACCTGCTAGATACCCTTCGCTCGGGTGGGGGAGTCAACCTGACCCCCCCCCCTAGATCTCGGGAACTAAGAAAGCTAGAGACACCAAATTTGCAGGATGGGTTGACCTGTACGTGAAATTTCTTCACGTGAAAGTTAAAGGTTCCTACATCCTGACCTTCAGGTCAAATAAGGTAAAACAAGGTCAAATTAAATATTGGTTCCAAAATGCCGCCAGAACCTATATAACTGTTTCTAAGCAAAAGGTCACAATCCCTCGGAATTGCCTTCGCTGAAACCATGGCCGGACTTTGACCTGCCATAGGTCGGCGACCTTACAAGGTACAGCTAAATTTGTTAAATCAAGCAATGTGTTGCTCAATTGTCTATAGCTATGCAAAATTTGGCGCGGCTACGCCGCGCCGCTCGAAGCCCATTCCTGGAAAAAAATTCGGGGGGTCAATCTGACCCCCACCCGAGCGCGTGTTGAAACGCAGACCGTCGCCCGTATTTACAGAAATGACTCATACATCTTGACACATCAGCTTGTCTTTTCACGCGCGGTCCTGCGCCGTATCGCGTGACACGTCACCTCCCCCCTTAATTATGAGAGTAGGCCCGAGGACAGTGCCGGGCCGACAGGATCGCATGACCATTGCCCCCACCCC